>NC_056748.1:968535218-968645218 GCF_019279795.1 Protopterus annectens | reverse complement strand
TGGAATCACAGTGGCCATTACAATAGCATGCAGGCTACATTGATAACAAAAGGCCACGTATGATAGCATTTCAACATGGAACATGAATAGAAACACATTTCAATATTTGATGCACAACAGGATATATGTTATCCCACTCCAAAAAGAGGGAGCCACCATGGACCCTGGGAACTACCATCCCATTAGCCTAATGAGCCTGGTCTGCAAGACCATGGAACGTATCATCATGGAACTTGTAAACAAAAACATTGGTAATCTACAAACTCTGGACCCCACCCAGTTTGGGTTTGTAAAAGGCAGATCATGTCTCCTAAAGTTGATAGATTTCTTTGAAGCAGTCACCAAAGCCGTAGATGAGGGTAAGGTGGTTCACACAGCCTATCTAGATCTTGCCAAGGCTTTTGACACCATCCTCCACTCTGGAATTATAGATAAACTCACTAAACTAGGTATTAAAAAAGGTGGCGGCACTGCCCTAATCTACTCCAATCTTCTTACCTTAATTCCCCTTCAAATTGCAATTTCTCAATTCATTAATACTGAACTAACAGTTGGTCTACTAAAAATGAATAATCACAAAAATATCTCCATTATTTCCCTATATATCTCACCTGGTAACAACATCTCTACCCTCAAAGATATTCTCCTATGGGCCTCAACTGAAATCAACTATGAAACTTACATTCTAGGCGATGTAAATATTGAATGGAATAAAATCAATTGTCCCTCAACCTCCCTATCCATGAACCTCTATAACTTTACTTAAATAATCCTCTCTATCACCAAACCCAACAAAACAAATCCCCCAGGATCCATTCTTGACTGGATCTTAGTCACCCATCCAAATAAAATAACCAGCTCTGACACTATTGCCGATACCATTAGCGACCACCTCCCAGCTTTCATTCATCATTCAACTACCTCTGCCCCACATCAGCATCAATACATTCCCACTCACAATCTTAGCAGATTCAACCCCACAACTTTCTCTAATATTCCCAAACAAATGAACTGGCAGATTGTAAATACCCTTCCTCTTGACAAAGCTATAGACCACTTAAATTCTGTCTTCCTGGATACTCTAAACTCACTAGCCCCACTAAGAAACAAAAGGATAAAAACTACTATTGCTCTTTGGCTATCTGAAGAAACAAAACAAATTTTACATCAAAGGGAGAAATTCTGGAAGCTTTACCAAAAGAATAAACTGCCCAGAACCCTGCTCCAATGCACACAACTCTGTAATCTTGCAAAACAACTAATTACTAAGGACAAAAAATCCTACTATACTAAGCTCCAGTCCAATAATACTAAAATCCCCAAGCAATTCTGGAAATCCATAAACTCACTTCTCAATCCAGATTCCAGGAATAACCCCTGTCCTGATCCAAGTAAATCTGACCTCGGATTAGCCTCCCAATTTAACTCATTTTTTATAAAAATAATTTCTGACCTGACCAAGACTTTTCCCAACAATAATCTACCTGTGCTTAATTCTTCTCTGTCTAAGCCCTCTAATAACCTTCCCCTTATGTTTGAGCTGAAACCTGTCTCTTATAATTTTATAAAAAGACTTCTTTCCAAACTTAAACCTTGCTCCAATGCTCCTGATAACATTCCTAAAATGTGCTGCTGATGGTATAGCACTCCCTATCAGCATCATTATCAATAGATCTATAAAAGAACCATATGTCCCTTAACTCTGGTGTTCAGCCTATATTCTTACTTTCCACAATGGAGGCAAAAACACCAACATCTCAAACTTCCGCCCCATTGCTCTGCTCTCAACAATCTCCAAAATCCTTGGAAAATGCATCCACCTCCAACTTATGCCGTTTCTGACCCAAAATCAACTTCTTACCCCTACCCAGCATGGTTTCCGCCCAGGCCTTAGTACTATAACTGCACTACTCTCCTTCTTAGAAACTGTTAATCAAGCTCTAAATTCAGGATGCTTAGTATCTATAGTTGTCCTCGATCTCTCTAAAGCATTCAATACTGTTTCCCATAAACACCTTCTCTATCATCTCTCAAACCTTCATGCCTCACAAAGTACTTTATCCTGGTTCTCTAGCTACCTGTCAAATAGACCTCAGGTGGTTAAATGGAAGAACACCACCTCTACCTTCCTACCCACCCCAACCGGCATACCACAGGGGTCCATCCTCGGACCTATGCTTTTTAACATCTTTATCAATAACTTTCACTCTGCTATTCCTGATGCCAAAGTCATTCAATATGCAGACGACTCAACTTTAGTCTGCTCTACCTCAAACCTTCCTGACCTGCTGACTAAAACCCAAACTGCTTTCTCAACTACTGAGAATTGGATACGCTAAAATCACCTCTCTCTCAACGCAAATAAATCTAACATACTACTAGTCCCTCCCTCAATGACTCTTATGACAAAAGTGCCTTCAAAGTCCTTAGCCAAACTAACTCACCTATAGAAGTGGTTCCTTTTGCCAAACTTCTAGGCATTACTATAGATGAACACCTCAAGTTTGATATCCATATTTAACAAAATATAAAGAAAACCCACCAAATGTTAGGTATGCCGTACAGGAACAATCTCTTCCTCTCCACCTCTATTAGGCATACTCTGGCCACTACTTACCTTCTTCCTTCCTTATTATACGGAGCCCCTCTTCTAACTAACCTGACCTCTTCCATCACCTCTAAACTAGAACTGCTATAATAAAATCTCTAAATGTGCCACCAAATCCAAAAATTCCACCCAATCACTGCCTTACTCTTCAATCTCTGAATTGGCTAGAACTCACAAATTACCTAGACTACCTCCAACGTACCACTGCACACAGACTTGTATTTCACCCAACAAAATGTCCTGCTCTAACAAACATCCTTCCCCCTACACCCCTAATAGAACTCTCAGATGTGAACACCAAAACTTAATTACTATCCACAAACCTAAAAGACCTGCTGGCCAACTTCTCCTTTCTTTCTCACTAGGCAAGAAATGGAATTCTCTCCCTTCCACACTAAGGACAATATCAAACTCAGAAAATTTCGAAACCCAGCTATTAATATACCTGTCCTCCAAATGGAAATGTACCTGCTTTCACCCTACCTAATTCTGTTTAAGTAAATGCCCCCCAGAGGATTTTCCTCCTGGATTCCTCAGCTCTCTATAACTCTCATAGCTATTTCCTAAGAGTGTACCCAAGCTTTCTGCAACTCCTATAGCTACTCCACACACAATTTCAACTTTGTAAATACTGTAGCCTCTTACTTTAACTTAATGTATGCAAAGTGTTTTCTTTACTTTAAATGTAAGAATGTATGCCTAAATTAATCTGTACAGTATAATCCTAATGATCTATCACAATTAACTTTATTGCTTATGCTTGATATTGAATGTACATATTTGTAAACTGTACTTTATACTGCATCTTTTATAGACTTGTATCTTTACTGTATTATGTATTATGAAGCTTTTCTCCCTGGGCCTCCACTGAAAACAGGCACTTTGAGCCCAGTGGACTTCCCCATGAATCAAATTGGAAATAAATGAATAAATAAATAAATAAATAAATAAATAATGAATAAACCTCTATGTCACAAGATGGGTTGCCAAATGGCTAACTGACAGAACCCACACTGTGAAAGTAGCAGACTCCAAACCTGACTTCAGACCAATGACAAGTGGAGTTCCACAGGGTTCAGTCCTGGGTCCTCGCCTGTTTAGTATCTACTTTTCTGAAGTACAGGCTAACACAGAAGGTCTTTAGCTAATGAAGTTTGCAGATGACTGTATACTAGGAGCCATAATCGAAACTCCTAACGATGTGGACATCCTACAAAAGGGCCTCACTGATACAGATGCCTGGTGTCAAACCCATGGCCTCAAGCTCAATGCCAAAAATTGCATTGTCATCCCCTTTGGTAAAAATTCTGTACGCATGAGCTACCACATAGGTTGTAGTCTACTTAATACCGAAAGTGTCATAAGAGACCTTGGGATACAGGTGGACAATAGTCTCTCCTTTGATAATCACATCACCACAGTATTCAGGAAAGCCTTCTACGTGGCACACCTCTTCACAAAAGGTTTCTCATCCAGGAAAAAAAAGAGGTCATTGTTCCCCTCTATTCGTCGCTCATTAGACCCATTATAGAGTACAATGCCTCTTTTGGTATGCACCTGACAAGACATCTACAACAACTGGAAAGACTGCAGAAATACCTCACAAAGAGGATTACTGGCCTTGAACAGATGCCCTACGCAGACCATCTAAAAAAACTCCAGCTTTACTCCACCACATATCGCCTACTCAGAGGTGATCTCTGGCTATCATACAAAGCTATGTCAAATCAAGAGCTGTTGGACATGCTCCACTTAAAGAAATCCCAATCCCTCTGAGCTACACACTCTAGTGACCTAAACCTTGTCACCACAATAAGCAGATCATGCTGGAGGGATAGATTCCTGTCCCAGAGACTTCCAATACTCTGGAACAAACTCCCTATTTATATCAAACAAAGCTCCTTATTAGCACTCTTCAAGAAAAATCTTGATGATTGGATGGGAAATAGGAAATTCACTCCGGGGATCACCTCTGTAGCTCTGCTTGACAGGGGCACAGGAAAATAATTTTCTTGGGTAGCGAAAGCCAGGGGACCTTTTTGGCTAGGCTTATATAGGCTTATATAGGCCCTAGGGCCAGTAACCTAGTACCTACATATGAACCTATGAACCTAAGTCCCTACAGTAGGTTTGCTGTAGACATACCAATTGATTTGTGTGTTCAGATTATTGTTGCAGATACGGTGGTAGGCAAGAGATTAACAACTATTATATCCTTGCAGTATGAGTTCCTCAGACCTTTTTTTCCTCTTTATGTCTTCCAGGTACCATGTTGAGAGAGTGCCTTCCAGCATATACACCCCAGGAAAATGACATCCTCATAAACTACCTAGTGCAGCACCACCAAACCCTCTTTGGGCATACAGCCCATGATCTACAGGAGAGGACTGCCCTGTGGAATAAGCTCGTCCACAGGGTAAACAATGTTGCCCTGCATAATCAGAGCTATGAGCCTGTGCAATATTGGTGCACTGACCTAATCCACCGCAGCCATCAGCATGCTGCTGCAGTTAGGAAGGACCAGCTAGCCACAGGTGGGGGTCATGCCATCCAGCCCCACTGACGCATGCTGAGGAGCTCCTCGCCAGCCTTGGGGCACCTGCCCACCAGGCAAGCCAAGAACCTGCTGATAGCACTGTGTATGTGAGTGTTCATAGGTTCATAGGTTCATAGGTTGATACTAGGTTATCTGCCCTAGGACATTTATAAGCCTAGCCAGAGTGTGTTTGGCTTTCGCCATCCATTTTAAATTAATTTTGCTATGCCCTTTTTCAAGGTTAGTATACTGTGCCTCTGTCTAGCAGTGACACAGAAGTGATACCCAGGGTAAACCTACGATCGCCCATCCACTCATCAAGATTCCTCTTGAAGAGAGTCAATGAGGGACTCTGCCTAACCTGGACTGGGATTTTATTCCAGAGTGAAGGGAGCCTCTGGGTTATGAATCTGTCCCTCCAGCATGTCCTATTTATTTTGGTGCTGAGGTTCAAGTCTCTTGAGCGCATAGCTCGATGGGATTTGGATTTTCTGAGGTGCAGCATGTCCATTAATTCCAGGTTGGACATGGCTTTATACGTCAGGCACAGATCGCCTCTGAGCAGGCGGTATGCCACTGAGTAGAGCTGGAGTTTTTTTAACCGGGCAGCATATGGCATCTGTATGAGCCCTTTGATCCTCTTGGTGAGGTACTTTTGGGGTCTTTCCATTTGCTCCAAGTGTCTGGTAAGGTACATCCCAAAAGGGGCATTGTACGCAATTATGGGCCTGATGAGGGATGAGTAAAGAGGCACGATGACCTCCCCTGATCTAGATGTGAATCCCTTCATGATTAGGTGGGCTATATAAAATGTTTTTCTAACCACTTTGGCCATGTGGTTGTCAAATGAGAGATTGCTATCAACTTGGGTCGCCAGGTCCCTAATTACTTCTTCCGTACTTAATGGATTATCACCTATGTGGTAATTTGTGGGCACTTTGTTTTTGCCAAAGGGGATGACTATACACTTTTTGGCGTTTATCTTGAGGCCATGGCTCTGGCACCAGTTGTCTGTTTCTATGAGGCCCTTTTGGAGGATGCTTGTGTCGGCTGGAGAGTCAATTATAGCACCCAGTTTGCAGTCATCTGCGAACTTGGTCAGCCACAGTCCTTCCATGTTGGCCTGTACCACCAAGAAATATATACTGAACAGGAGAGGTCCCAGGACTGAGCCTTGTGGGACACCACTTGTAACCGGTTTGGAGTCTGACATGGCTCCAGCAATCCTAACCATGTGGGTTCTGTCCTTGAGCCAGTTTGCAACCCATCTAGTGACATAGGGGTTTATATTTAAGCTGGTGAGCTTATCTATAATGCCCGAGTGGGGTATTGTATTGAAGGCTTTTGCGAGGTCCAGGTAGGCTGTGTGGACCACCTTCCCCTCGTCAATGGCCTTGGTGACTGTTTCAAAGAAATCAACCAGGTTTAAGAGGCAGGATCTGCCCTAAACAAAGCCGAACTGGGTAGGATCCAGTGTCTGTAGGTCCCCAATATCTTTTTTTTTTATGAGGTCCATGATGATCCTTTCCATAGCTTTGCAGACCAAGCTAGTCAGGCTTATGGGGCGATAGTTTCCAGGATCCGTTGAGGCACCACCTTTGTGGAGTGGGACCACTGTTGCTGTACGCCACTCTTTGGGTACATATCCTGTGGTAAGGCTGAGATTGAACAGTAGTTTTATGTTTGGGTTTAGCTCTTCTTGGAGTTCATGTAGGACACAGCCCGGGACACTGTCTGGTCCCATTGATGCTGTGTTTTTTGCTTTGGAGAGGGCGGCTCTTACCTGAGCATCTGATATGTCAGGGGGGCAGCACTCTGCTGGGATAGATATTTGCCCTTTTGGTGGGGAGGGGGAGAGAAGTTTGCGCTGAACCTGTCAGCTAGGATGTTGGCAATGTCTGCGGGTTCGGTGTATTTTTTTGTCATTTTGGACTAATTCTGAGCATATCTGGGAATTCCTATCCAGGTTCCTAACATAACTAAAGAAAGCCTTGTGATTATCCTTAGTGTCCTGTGCAATTTTTCTCTCAAAGCTGGCATTAGATGATTTTATGAGTGCCAGTAGTTTTTTGCTAACACTGATCAGAGATGCCTTCCCTTTTTGGGATTTTGCTCTATCATGTAGTAGCGTCCTCCTTCTATTGTATAGTTTGTTTATGGCTGGGGTCCACCAGACAGGATGTCTGCCTTTGGAGGATTGGGTCTTGGTTTTATTTGGGATTGCATGATCCATGCATTCCTGAAGGTGTTCATAGAATGCGTTTATAAAGGATTCTGCGGTCTGGGCCGTATTTTCCACAGGCCCGGGGGCTTTGAAGGATTCCACCGTGGTTATTCACACAATGGACAAGGAGCATGCAGGTAAGGCACCAGGGTACATTAGTACACCACTGGTGCTTCTCCATCTTCATTTGTAAAGTATCTTCATGCATATGTCAGATACCATAGTCTGTTGCTGCAGTGTAGTAATGAACAGATGTGTATAATCTCTAGTATTGTGGGTTTGCATTGTTGCTGTACTGTAATGCTGCTCCCACCCTGTACCAATGCCACAGGTGTAGCGACTGACATCACATCTCACACAAAACTATGTAGGTCCCTCTGATATACCTCTGGGGCAGCAGCCTGTAGCTGGTGAGTATGGTTTTATTTTGTTCAGGTTTGCCAATACACCAGCCATGTTATGGCCATGGTATTTGCCATGCAGACATTTAACACGCCTACTCATAATGCATGCTGTATATGTTCACTTATTGTTGCTAACTGCACTGCATCGCAGTGGTCACCATGGTGGCATATCTGGAGGGTATGTAAGAGTCCTGCAGTATAACTAACAACCTGTCAGTGCAAGATGTGTAGACAGAAATGAAGATAATGGTGGGACAAATGGCCTACAGTAGGAACATGTCTGAAATATCACCCTTATACAGTGCTACAACAGTGTATACACCGCTATTACAATGGCAACGTTTACAGATCTACACAACGGCATATCACAATACCACATTCCACAACTCTTACAACCTGTAATGTGATCTTAACATGAGCAATGAATGTGTAATATGGCATCCTGTTAGGATAACAAATATAGAGAATACATACCTTAAACAACACTGGAAGCATATGTGTGCACACACTCCAAATAACATATTGTGGAAGCACGAAATAAAACCACACAATGTTTGTACATGTACTCTTCAATAAGCCTCACAAACAGTCTGGAATAAAATCCACAAACAGTGTTTAATGAAAAAAACAGTTGTTTAGCGCTTCCATCCCTCCATTTATACTCTGGGACATCATCAGAACTGAAAAAAACAGGAAATGAGGTCAGCATATATACCCAATTCTTAATTCAATCAATTAATTAAAATGTCTTATAGAAAATTAGTACAGCAACTTAGAAAATAATACATTTAAATTCACATACACCATAAAAATCTTTATATACATTAAAAACTTTACAAAAAACTAAATCACCTTTTGGTCTTTAAAGCTTTAGAGATCTCCTTTTCAAAACTGGTAGTAATGAAAAATAATCATTCAAGCCTGGTGCATTTGTAGCATATAATCTAACAAGCCAGTAAAATTTTCTTAAGTCGACATTGAGTTCCCACCACCCCCCTCTTGGACTAATGGACACAATTTCCAAAAGCCAAAACTTAAAGCTGGTGAAATCCTGACATACAAGTGTGTGTCTGTATAGGGCATTATTAGAGTTACACCTAGAGATGGCATATAAATGCTCATATATTCTACGTTTTAAAGCCCTTTCTGTTTTGCATACGTAAAAGTATCTGCACGACTGACATATAGCAATATATATTAAACCCTTGGTGTTACAATTCCCTTTTTGTAATTTAATTGGTCCTGTCTTACCTTCAGTCTGTACCACATCACTATCTATTATGAAAGGACACTGTTTGCATGTTCCACATCTGTGTGTAATAATGCCATATACAGACATGCCAATAAGGGTGGCATGTCAATAAGGGTGTGTACACTCCTCATAACCACAGTAAGCTTTGAAGGTTGTCAGTATAATTGTATTTTATTGCTCATACATGGGCTGCTGATAATGAGATCTGCAAATCAGACATCAGGTATTCAGTATTGGCATCTGTTTTCATATCATCCCAGGTATATGTCAGACAAACACATAGGGCAAACATAACTGCCACATGTATACACATTCA
This sequence comes from Protopterus annectens, assembly GCF_019279795.1. Lineage (NCBI taxonomy): Eukaryota > Metazoa > Chordata > Ceratodontiformes > Protopteridae > Protopterus > Protopterus annectens. Next base: position 968,635,878 of record NC_056748.1, on the reverse strand, counting down.
TCAATGGTGTGTACACCCCTGAGGTATGGTGCACATTATGTGCCAGGGTACTGAACAGGTGCACAGCAATACTGTGTACATGGGTGCAGTGTGTTCCAGGGGAAGGGGCATCACCTACTAACACAACTCATGCATCACAGAGCTGTATAATGTTGGTAACAGGGATTGAGTATAGCTGCAGTGCATGATGTTGAGTGCCATATGTCATGTATGTTGACAGTTTGGTAATGAGAGGTCTGTGTAATATCTTTGTACCACCTCATCTGTAAGAGTGTGTGTGTGTGTGTGTGTGTGTGTGTGTGTGTGTGTGTGTGTGTGTGTGTGTGTGTGTGTGTGAGAGAGAGAGAGAGTGTGTAGAGGTAAGCAATGATATACAGGTCTTAAAGTACATATTTTGTTTTCCCCTCAAATGTGGCAAGGTGGGTCAGGGTCCCTCCTGTAGGCACACTGATGTTAGTGTCCATACAGACTCTGACAATGATGATAGGTATGGTGAGGCACAGGCAGGTTGTCAGGGGCTGAAGCTGTGCCATCTGTTGACATCCCACTGTTATCCACCCCATTCCCACACATAGTCACATTGCTTATACATATTCCATCACCAGTGGCCATAGATGAGGGACAGTTGGCATGTGGTGGCATGGTACAGGACAGTGTGGTGACTATGACAAGTGTGTCTGGACACAGCAGCCATAGCCAGATGACTGGTGAGGTACCACACAGGCAGATGTACAGGGGTGCTCATAGGAGGGCTGCTGGCCATCATGCCCCTGGCAGAAGTGCCACAGCAGGTGTCACCAGATGCATGTTTTGGGCCATCATGGAGGCACAGGCATGTATGGAACATTATACCAGCCAGAGTCTGAGGCTACAGAGGGCTACTCATTCTGCTGTTATTGACATCTGAGATCTTGCAAGTGCCCACCATTATTTTGCAGAAGTCCTGGATAGACGGTTGGTTGAGAGGGTGGGAATCCTCGACTTTGCAATGTCTGTGTTAGAGCATATGATGGGAGTAGGGCAGCAGCCACATGGATGTAGGTCAGCACCACCAACAGCTGGAGGTTTACATGGATGTGAAGCAAGTTCCAGCCACTACCGTAGTGGCAGTACCAGTACCAGCACTGCAGGGGGGGGGTGCTATCCACACCACAACATAGCAGGCCACATGCACGTGGCCCTGGCCGGTCCCAAGAGGGACGCTGATCCAGCAGACATTTGTCATCCTCAGGGGAGAGTGACATATCTGGCCTTGTACCTGGTAGTGCCCGTGGAACCCCTGGCAGGCACAGTTCTTGTGTCCGTGGCTGGAGAAAGTGAACTGCACACCCTGCCATGTATGGTCTGCAGCTATCCAAAAAAACCCTGTATAGGGCAGTCACATGGCAGAACTGTGTGCATGCATACACACACATCACCAACACAGATAGGGCAGCCCCATACCTACACACACCACATCTACACAGCCCAATAAATAATGAAGTCCCCTAACACACACATATGATTTCAACCAAACAGCTCAGCCTAGGTCTCTGGCAAACCCACAACACACCCTGTGCATATGATAATACCTGTGCCACATCCCTATCATCCATAACATTGATGCAGGGACAGGCTAATATGGTTCTGATGCACAGGGTGAATGTAGTAAAGTGCACCAATGTAATGCAGTGTAACATGTTTTCAGCAGGAAAGTTTAATGCTTACATGTCAGGATGTGTAGCTGTCCAGCCATTATTATAGCTGTTATTAACAATGACTGATTGTGGTCTGCATAATGTATTCACTTGTGTTGCAGGTGTCTATGTGTCAGTAGGATGTTGGTCTGCTGTTGCTTCCTACAAGGGGTATAGCACTGTGGTGACACCTTGACTGTGCCATCTCCTGGGTACAGCTGAACACAATTAATAGGTCTGCATAGCTGTTACTGCATGTGCCACATGGCTGATAGGTCTGAGGGGTATATACAGGTGAGTGCATCATGGCTGATGTCAGCAGCCATTCTACAGTGGACAATGGTAAGTGTACTGGGTGGCACACACCACATGTTTGTGTACAACACACACACACACACACACACACACACACACACACACACACACACGCACACACACAGGCTTTGGTGTTGATGCAATACACAGAGAATACTGTACACATGGATGTACTTACTTTTGCAGTGAACCCATTTTAGCCTATGTAATTCCACCAAGACAAAATAGGCAAAACATCACATCACTAAATAATCAGTCGCTAATTTAATGTCATTGACAATGGTACTGGCAGGGTATATGTCCCCTTCCTCAATGTAGTGCAATCCTGGAGTTGGTAAACATAGGTGTGCTGGTGTGGGTCGCACAGCCCTTCGCTTTGGAGGGTGTGGGGTGGTGTAGAACCACACATAGTGTGATAGACAACTACTTAACCTGTTAACATAAACTGTACAGTATTACAGCTGACTCATCAGGGGGATACACACAACAATAACCGCAATGAGAGTGGCTGTGTCCACAACATCCACACCCAACTATATATACCAACTCCAGTATCACTGTACAACTATACAGTGGTGAAGATGGCATTTACACATCTACTACTAGTTTTGATGGAATGAATTTCCACAATGTGATTCCTTTGAAATGTTAGCAATTGCCAGTCAGTTCTTGGACAGATGACTTCCTTGAACATGTATTTTCTGCAAACTGAAGTAGATCCCTTCATATACACACACAAACACACACACACACTTACTTGGCAACACTGAAAGTAGAACGCCTACCTAGGTACTTATTGCTGCTAATGTGTTTGGCCTTAATTGCACACATCACACAGCTTTTAGGATGAGGTGTGTACCGAGTTTCTTATTAAGTGAAGAACATCACCAGGCCTTGTACAGTATGGTAATGGGAGATATACTGGTTGTTAATGAACAATACATAGTGTGACATACTGTCATATACACATTGTCAAACACATCTGGGAGACCTGGGTTTATCAGTGCTAACTACCTTGTCAGTGAGTCCATTCTGTTACAGATAATTTGCACACAGCACATGCATCATTGGGCTGGATAGTGTAATCAGTTACCTGTATGGTTGATGGTGACAGTGGTCCTCATACAGTGGACCTTGGGACATGTACTGGGGGTACCATTGTGTAAAGACAGTATACCCAGCAGTCACACCCAACATTTGATATTTTACTCACTGAAACCCATGATAATACCCTGACATACCCACAATCACACATTGACCAGGACTGCAATACAACCTCGGGTCTATCTCATCAGTGCTACTATAGGGATATGCATCTATTGCATATGCCACAGGGATGGTAGGGTGATGGTTTGTCATGGCTCTCCTACTGTCAGCAACATCACTATCCCTTACACTGTATGGCAAGGTGTTTTGTATTTGGAGAATGAGGCCTCAGAATGCTGTATCCTACAAATATACACACATGCACACATACACATACTTGCCAGGACTCAGAGGGTAACTCATGCCTATCTATCCATTTGTATAACAGTGTTGTGCAGGTACTGCAAGTTCCAGGTAACCCATAGGGTGAAGAGTGTGACACGGTACACTTATTGTCCATTACAGCAGCAGCCAATTCTAACTATGGCAATGGGGGGTGTAGTGGGTGAGAAGGCCTTCAGGGCATTTTCAACTACAAGTTTACAAACGCACAGACACTGTTATTCTCAGTAATGCATGCTGACACATTTGTCAGTACTGGAGTCAATAGGTGCAGGTGTTCCTAGGTGTGTACCAGGATACTGTCCATGGAGATATGAGAAGAGTAGGGGATGTGGGTACAGTGGTATCATGCCACCTGACATTTGTCAACAGGCCATCTATCAAGTGATGAGTGATCCTCAGGATGAGAGTTAAATGCAGCATCCAATCATCTGGTTGCCTCTTGCAGAGGGCAGTGAGGTACTACAATTGACATGTATGCAACATATATTACATAACATGGCCAGTGTCTGTGTTGGAGACCTGTACCCAAGCATGTTCTGTTGACTGTGGTAGTGTAGTTGAGGTGTCCATGGCATGTGGTGCATATAGGTTGGGGTTTCCTAGCTGTAGCATTCATAAAACAGCTGGGCAGACATGTCAGTGTCAGTCACGCATAGATTGCTTGTAAGCAGTCAAGATGGATACCTGACATCTGCACATCTGTACAGAGGACAGACAGACATCAGCTAGCCAACAGGTTATGCATCAGGATGAATGTTTGGACAGTAATACATCTGACACCTATAGGTATGCCATTACTACATGACAGCAGCCCTCAGTGACATGTCCTATACACATAGTAGTCTACAGTTAATTTCCATATATCAGATCAATATCCAGTAGCACATATTTAATAACACACAGCTCACACACCAAAAAACATGATAGCCAGTACTCAGAGTCCATCTCTGCATGCTGGGGTGTTTGGTTCCAGTACTACAATCTGCAATCTACTCTTACTTGGGAAAGCACTGTTAACAGTAGTAATGTAATGATAGACTACATGCCAGAGTGACTGTATATAACCTGGGATACTACCCATATCTGAAACATATACAAATGGAAAAGATTGTTGTACAAGCCGTATATACTCAGGAGTCCCAGACAGTATACTTACACCCCTTGCTACTGTAATGACAGCACATAGAAGCATGTTATGTACATGGAATTAAATACACTTATTAAAGATGCCATTACCCTACTATTTCATCAGACTGGAATGTGATCACTGGTTAGTCAGGCTGAGCCATGCTTAGCAGATTTCAACATTGCTTAAATGTAAATGCTAAGCAGATTTGCGCAGTGTAAGTGAAGCTTACATGGTATGAGCACTTTTTCGATTAACCATACGTTTGCACCACTTACTGTCACACAAACCCACACAAACACATTTAAAGCTGCTAAAAACTGCCATAACCACTCTGTATCCAACAGTCATTGCTCATCCTAGCAACAAAATAAACAGCTCTTGCAGGTCTTGAACCCAGGACTCTGGGCACTTTAGTCACATCAATTAACCAGTAAGCCATTACAACTGTGAAGATGGTTGTTGTTTTTTCAAATATATCTGTCAGTACACATACTGAATAGTATTTAACAACTGCTTTGACTTCTACAATTATGTAGTACTTGTTAGTGAAAATAGTGTTGAATCAGTATGTTGTTATATCTGTATAAACACATATCAGATAAATATGGTGGGATATGTCTGGGAAGGTATATACACATTCATGTTTACACATAACAAGGACGTGGATACATATATATATATATATATATATATATATATATATATATATACACACACACATATGTCGATATATGTAAACATGTACATACACATATATATTTATATATGTATTTATATACATCTGTATATTGCTTTATATATATATATATATATATATATATATAAATATATATATATATACACACACACACACACACACACACACACATATATATATATATATATATATATATATATATATATAAAACTATATATATTCATATATAGATCTATCTGTGTGTGTGTCTGTATATATATATATATATATATATATATATATATATATGTATATAATATATATATATATATATATATATATATATATATATATATATATATATATATATGGGTCTACTGCTTTTCATCGAATACCACATTCAAAAGAGCAGTAGACGTTCAGTTACACGAAAGTGCACTTATTCAAAAGTGCACTTTCACGAACTCAGCTTTAACAAACAGATTGCACCACAGTGGAGGACAGCAGGAAAACATGCTATGTCCTCCAATGTGCTGCGGTAGTTACGGACCTTAGGGTTAGGGTGCAGGTCATGGTAAGGGGATAGCCCTACTAGCTATCTCCTTACCATGACCTGTGCCCTAACCCTAAGGTCTGTAATTAGTGCACTAAAGTCAGTAGTAGCCCATTCGCTGAAGTGGGTTTTGCAAAAGTGCACTTTCGTTTAAGTTCACTTTTGTGTAACCCAGGGTCTACTGTGTGAGTTCGAAGAAGTGTATTTTCGAACTTATACAGTAGACCCATATATATATATATATATATATACATGTGTGTGTGTGTGTGTGTGTGTGTGTGTGTGTGTGTGTATGTATGTATGTATATAATATATATATGTGTGTGTGTGTGTGTGTGTGTGTGTGTGTGTATGTGTATGTATATGTGTGTGTGGATATATAGATGTTTATATATATATATATATATATATATATGTATATATATATATATATATAGATATATATATATATATATATATATATATATATAGATATATATGTGTGTGTGTGTGTATATATATATATATATATATATATATATATATATATATATATATATATACACATATATGCATAATATATGTCCATAACATGTAGTGGAGTCATACCTCAGCACTAATAGTCACAACCTCTTAGTGCAAGAGGATGTCATGTAAATATTGCAGGTATAAATGTATAATGTTGCTATAGTAACGGGGGTTGTCTTAACAGAAATGTTGTGTGGGAATTCACATCTGATACTGACATGTACGCCATCAGTTACTGACAGACATCATAAGATCATCATTGTGCAATACCACACAAATCACAGTAATGATCCTGTGGAATACAACAGAGATATGACCAATAAATGTGGACAGTCTGATACACTCTGGTCAGTCCAGAGGTATACACAGAACTCCTTAGTGCAAGACTTGTGGACCAAGCCTGACAAAGTGGATGTTTACAGCCTTGTAAATGGGGATATCAGGAAAATACTGGAATAGATAAGCTCGCAAAGTTTATGCATTCACACACTCCTGTCTGTCAGAAATTCACAACAGTTATGGTGGCCCGGCAACAGTACATCTGACAAATATCTGGACATAACATCACACTAGGTAAATACATTGAGCTGCTAGGCATGTTACAAAGCACTATGTAAACTACAGGCAGATTGCCACAACATTGGCCTATGTTTCTTATGGGGGTATACACATGTATTTGCAAATATAGCAGGCACTACAGGCATATAAAAGCACGGTGTAACAGACATTAGTGTGAAAGTGCACACCCACAACCAATCTGAACACAGCCACAGTCACATTATGGTAAGCCTAATTACTATTACAGTATATGTACTGTGTGAACAACACCATCCTAATATGTGCCACTGAAACACTAACCCTACATATGCTGGGCCAATACACAGTGTAGTCTGATGCCTAACTGTGGTATGGGACATGTGTCAGTCTGGCCCTACAAACATGTATGCCAATAGGGTACCATACACTGCAGCAACATGCAACATCAGATAGAACAGGACCAAGAACAATGACATCTACCACAGTCTGTACACAGGCCAAGTTACATATTCACAATACACACTCTGTCAACAATCACCATAAGTACACAGACCTCACTACTGCACACACTACAACAGAATGTCCAGGTTTTGTCCTGAAATATAAAGCCTACTATACATAACATGTCTAGCAGTCTGATATCTCACTGGCTTGTTATCAGGTATGATGTCAGTAAATATTGATGTACTGAATATACACACCTCTTACTGCATGAAATATGGACAAAGTTTGACAGACTTGGGGTTGTAGGCACAAACACAGGGCCAATATTGACATGTTGCTGTGACAAACTCATACATTTACTGGTGTAACAGGGTTTGTTGTGACATATGTCATCTGAGGGATATGAAATCAGTAACTCACATGGATGTCACCATGTACTGACTGCAATCATCAGAGAATGCTACTGCATTTCTAAAGATAGGAAATGTGTGAGTAACACAACACATGTAAGACTCCAAACTCTGGACAGTCTGCAGATAGCCCTACAGGGAGAGTTTCCCCAACCACATAACACTGTCATGCCAGATTTTAAATCATGTAGAACAGCCATATCTACACAAACCCTGTTAAACCAACATTACTTCATATGTAGAAGAGCAATACTTACATTCTGTCCCTATGTCTGGAACATCCCCCTCCTGTTTGTTGGCCTGTCTCCACAGTATATGTTGTAAGAGGTATTTCCAACTACCGTCTGTGATGCTGTTTGTCAAACACCCACATGAAGTCCTGCTCACAGTGAAGGAAAAGGCCCAACACCCACATTAAGTGCTTAGTTATATGATTGTGTTTCCATGCAATTGGCTATAGGAATGATACCACAGCTATTCTACATGCAATTATCAAGTGGGGGACTGCAATTTGTGCAAAGGCCATCAGCTGATCATGAGCATCACTTACAAAACTCAAGCTGCTGCCTAAGCAAAGCAGATACAGTTTTCCGAAATCACCAGAGAGGGAGTGAGAGAGAGAGAGACAAAGTAAGAAAGGATGGGTGTAGAAGAGTAAGACCCAAGTGTGTTTGTGTATGATCCATGGGTGGAGAGTGGTATCTGAGAATTATAATGGTTGTCTATATTGTGTACTAATCCATACTGTCACATGGTAATTGCACATGGCTGTACACATTTATGGCTGAGGATTGTCTACAATAATCTCTACAGTGTTTGGAAAATGTTGGCCTTGTAATGTGGATAATGGGACATGTAGCTCCTGAATATAATGATGTAGTAAAACACACTGCAATGGATCCTGTCATTACACAATCACCCCAACAGGACACTCATGATGCACACACACACACACACACACACACACACACACTTACCAGTACTGAGTTTCAACCCCCTACCTGATTATGTATTGTTATTACAGTGTTATGCAGTTATTGCGCAATCCATGGCGCTTACATGTTACAGAGTTGTCCAAAGGTGTATTTGAAGGTGAGCGACATCAGCAACAATGATAAAGGATGGATAAGGAAAGTGTAGTACATGTGACTGTCCACAAAAGCAGGTGTCAAGGAAGACAGACCCCCACTTTCTCAGGGAATCACACACATTATCACAGTTGGTAGGGTCAGGATTAGAACTCCTACCTAACTAGTTTGCTACACTACAGTACTACGCAGTTACCACATGCACCACAGAGCTTATCTGGCTGATATATGGCCAAAGGTTTATTTCAAGTTGAATGGCATCAGCAGGCATGCTAAAGTAGGGCAATGGGAGGTGAAGTGAGTGTGAATGGCTTTAAAATCATTAATCTAACACACTCACACACACACACACACACACACACACACACACACACACACACACACACTTGCAAGTACTGAGATGCATGGGGTCATTGCATCACAGGTTTGTAGTAGGTGATTGAAACTGAAGGCTATACAAGGCTGGGCAAGGGAATACCTTGGCATCAGGCCACATGATAATGGTCTCCAGTGTGGCTCAGCGGTGTAGTCCCTGGATTGGCCCCCACAGATGGGTATTGTATTCACCATCCACTCATCTGGGTTACTACTGTGGGTGGCCAGTGCTGTGCACTGCTTGCCATGTATGTGATCCATATTCCATAACATGGACAGTGTCTGGGTTGTGCACATGTCTCACATGCATGTTCTGTGATGTGTGAAAGTGTACTTGAGGTCTATGGGGCATGTTGCATGGACAGATTGTTATCTTCTGATGTGGCAATCTTGACCTCATTTGGTGAGACCTGGCTATGGAACTGAGTTCATGCTTGCACCTACACTGACGGCATGATACAGGTATCCAGTGGAGTTAGTGGCATCTCTCCATACAGCGCATGTGTATAAGGCTTGGTATTCCCTTTGTGGGTTACATTTTCAGACTGTACAGTTGTTGCAGGCGTCCAGTGGAAAACATAGCAAAGGACCACTGTAAGAATTTATTTGCCTACTGTAGGGATGACACAGGGTGCCATGTCCTTTTACTTGCTGGATAACACACACTCAAATCAGGAGATGTAACACATCACAGTACTTTCTACTGTCATTGGCACTGTTGTGGTCAACAGGCATGTAGTGCACTGCAGCCACACCATGGTTACTATCTGTGAGGTAATATGCAGGGAACTACCAATATAGTGGTTGTTGCCTAGCCAAGTATGCTTGTGTATGAGACGTTGTGGAGAATTTTCTCTAAATAATACAAGGGTTGCCTATATTGTTAATCAATCCATAATGTCACATGAAGGGCTATGGATTGTCTACACCAGCCTCTCTGGTGTTTGGCATCTGTTGTCCTTGTAAGGTGGACATTGTGACGTATACTAGATCCTCAACATAATACTTTAGCAAAACCCACCCCACAATGCATCCTGTTATTACACAGTCACTGCAACCTCCACACAGGATACTGGTGACACACACACACACACACACACACACACACACACACACACACACACACACACACACACACACACACACTTGCCAGGACTGAGATTCAAACCCCTACCTAGCCATGTATTGCTACTACAGTGTACCACATTTATTGTGCATGCCATGGAGCTTATAGGATGGATATTGTTCCAAGGTACTTCTAAGGTGAGAAACATCACCATCCATTTTAAATACTGGCATTGGGTGATGTAGTGGGTGAGAGATCCCAAAAATAATTTCACCTTACCCACACATATTTACATTTGCCAGGGGTGAGGTTCAAATCTCTATCAACCAATCTTTACAGACCATTATGTTACGCATTTACCACATGCACCACTGACCTCACATGGGTCAGGGTTGGCAACAGGTACTTCTCAGGTGGATGATATCTGCACGACTGCTAAAGTCAGGCTCTCAGATATGTACTGGGGGTAAATGGGACCAAAATGGTTGAGATCCACACAAGCACTTGTCACAGATGAGATTCAAACTCATACCTTTGGAGTTACTGCTACTACATTGATCCACCACGGAGCTTACAGGGCTGAATTGTCTCCAAAGAGGTATTTAAAGGTAAATGACATTAGCAGGCTTGCTAAAGTAGGGCAATGGGATGTGTAGTGACTTTGAATGGCCTCAAAATCATTGATCCCTACACACACACAGTTTCATAGTTGCCATGTCAGGGATCAGAACTCCTCCTTAACTAGCATGTTCCACTACAGCATTACACAGTCACTGCACATGCCACAGAGCTTATAGGGTTGAACCTTGTCCAAAGGGGTATTTTAAAGAGATTGACATCAGTGGGCTTGCTAAAGTAGGCCAATGGGAGGTGTAGTGACTGTGAATTGCCTCAAAATCATTGATCCCTACACACACAAACACCCACACACAGTTGCCATGACTGGGATTAGAATTCCTACCTAACTAGCATGGTACACTACAGCATTATTCAGTTATCGCAAGTGCCACAGAGCTTAGAGGGCTGAACCTTATCCGAACAGGTATTTCAAGGTGACTGACATCAGCAGGCTTGCTAAAGTAGGGCAAAGGGAAGTGTAGCAACTGTGAATGGCCTCAAAATCATGGATCCCTACGCACACAAACACCCACCCACACAGTTTCACAGTTGCCATGTTGGGGATTAGAACTCTTACCTAACTAGTATGATATATTATTGCATTATGCAGTTACTGCACGTGATATGGAGCTTAAAGGGTTGAACCTTCTCCAAATGGGTATTTCAAGGTGACTGACATCAGCAGGCTTGCTAAAGTAGGGCAATAGGAGGTGTAGTGACTGTGAATGGCCTCAAAATCATTGATCCCTACACACACAAATACCCACACACAGTTTCCATGTCCAGGATTAGACCTCCTACCTAACTAGTATGTTACACTACAGCATTACACAGTTACTGCATAAGCCATGGAGCTTATGTAGTTGAGCCTTCTCCAAAGGAGTATTTCAAGGTGACTGACATCAGCAGGCTTGTGAAGCCATTGGGAAGTGCAGTGTGTATGAATGGGTCATAAACCATTCCTCTGGAAAAACACACACAACATTCAGTCACACACAACTTTACATTTGACAGGACTGGGTATACAAATGCTAGATGACTACTGATTTGTACTGTCATGTTAAACTGTTATCACAAGCACCACACACACTATAGTGCTGAGGGTTACCAGAAGCAAAAGTCTACGGAGATAGACACTGGCACATCATGTGATATTGGCCACTTGGATGTGTGGTGGGTGGGACAGGCCTCATGATGGGAAGCTCTTTGTCACTGTGTGTCTCTCTCTTCTCCACATCTCTGTTTGTGTATGTTTGACCTATTATAGTGTGTTGTCCTTGGATATATGTGTGTATTCCTATCCGATGTGTGTGCAAAGCATGAATGGTGTGCAATCTGGTGTGTGTGTGCTCAGAAATCTGTACTGACAGATATGTGTAGTTCACTGTTGTTGTCAGACATTGGTTTCATTTCAATAAGTGTAGGAGCATGCCCAGTATGACCTTCTGTATTTTGTTGTCAGACATGGGCTTCATTTCTCTAAATGTGGGAGCATGCCCAGTATGACCTTCTGTATTGAGTGTGAGAATCCATTTCAAGTAGGTTGTACTCCAGTGCAGGATTCTGTGTTCCACACCTACAGCTAGCAACCTGTTTCTGCAGGATATCTTTAGATAGGTTGACAATATGGAGTCACAATGGGCAAAGGGTAATGGGCTACTGTAACTATTATGTCTGTGTTGCTTGTATTACATGGTTTTGGTGTTAGCAGAGATATTCAGACATATGTACTGTTTTACACTGTGATGTATTATGTCATCAACTACTGACAGATATACTTATTTGCTTACAGTTATTTCCCGGGGAATACAAGATGAATGAAACTGTGTCCAGTATTGTGGTCTGCAGCCTACATATTCTTGCACACTCATGCCACTATGGAGAGGGAGCTGCAAACACTTGTTGGTGGGTCTGTGTAAATGTTGCAGCATCTTGGTACTGTGGTGGCTGAGGATCCCCTGCTTGTACATCTATTGATATAACAGAATGCCCATATCATGCTTTGGCCATACCTCTCAGCTGTACAGATTCACGCAGGTTGCCCAGAGGCAGGGCTCCTATATCTGGTCAGTTCCACTTCACATTGCGGTTTACAAGCAGGTTTGTCACCACCCATTACTGGGTTTGCAGGCTGGGGTAGTATGGACACACATCAGAGTTTCAGACTGCACACACTCCATGGCATCCATGCTTCAATAACCCTCCCTGTTATTCTATCCTCTTCCTAACATTATGCAAGCAATATCTGGGACATATCCCTATAGTTGTCCCTTCATCCTAATGGTATTTAGGGGTTGGGTCACAGTTCATGCAGTGGGACATGGTGGGCATGCTACTGGGATTTGTCAACATGGCCTTGCATTTGTATTCTGTGGACTGTGTTATGTTGTTAGTTGGCACCCCATGAGATAACATACATTAGCAGTATGGGTGAGGAACAGACCTTTGACAGAGGTCTGTAGGGCATTTGGTAGTGATGCAGGCCATCTGTAGCAGGCCAGTGCATTCTGTCACTCCTACAGTCCCAGGCTGCAAACCATTGGATTCCCCTGGTGTGGCAGGGTAAGTGTGTGAGGTGTTAATGGCAATAGTTCCTGTCCATATTAAACCATTGTTCTGGATGCTGGCAGGGTGCTGCTTACAGCTAGGGACACACCTGCATGGGACTCCTCTTTAGCATGCTGCATTCTGTGGGTATTCCCATACAGAAGTGGGGGTCATACTGTACTCATTCCCAACAGCAGGGATATGACCTGTATAAACCTGTGTTTGATGGTGGGGTGAGCTGAGTGCATGTGTGATATGGAAGCTTCTTGCAGCTAATTCACAGATATACCTGGTACATTCCCCTTATGCTGCCTTGTGCAGGGACATTGGTAGTCTCTCATTACTTCATAACTGTGCCTTTTGTGGTCTGCCAGTGATTGGCTAGACTACATCAGTATTCCAGACAACTAATGTGCTGCTAACCTGTATGTACAATTCGAAAGGTGTGTGCAGTTGACAGTTAAATTTTATGTACTCTATCTAGTATACTTCCACCTGTGTACTGTGTGTATGTCTGGGCCCACATTCATGGCATGTCCATCTTTCAGATGGTGACAGATATTACATCCGAACAATGAGCATGGATGACTGCTGAATTGGGTCTTGCTGGGATGCATTGTGGTTGGCACTGCAGTTGTCAAAACATGGCCCTGTCATCAACAGTACTGGCCCTAGGCCACTGGGACACAACCTTCCATGCCTACATGCTGACCACTTCCACACAATATACAACACACAACTACCTAACACACAGAGCCCTGCATATTGTACACATGCAACAATCTATCCTGCATATTGGGCCAGCTCAGGTAATCTGTGCTCCACTGTTATTAAACCCACACGTTCATGTTACTGCATTTCTACATAGGATTGTTGGGGGGCACACCTGACAATTGTAAACATTTGCTATGACTGTACTGGTATTTCAGGTAATCTGTTGGCTTCTATTTCGTTTTGTATTCTGACCTATAATGCAGACTAAAGGCATATCAGTAGAGTACAGATCTTAGGTTTTATTGACCTACATTTCAGTTTCAGACTTTTTACCCTTCAGAACTAACATTCAACTGCCTGTCCTGTTGTAGTCTGTCTATGTAAGTCTGGGAGGGGGCTGTTCTCCATTGCCATCAATTGGAGGCCTTAGCACAGCCTTTCTTTATGGTCATCTACACCTGTCCTGATGGCTGAGACTGTTGCTGGGTATGTGAGCCTCAATGACATGCATGTGTGTGTCCTATGGACAGACATTTGGCCCACCACATTTACTGCAGTGTGATTTGTCACCTTGTCTAGTACTGTCCACTTTGTTGACACCAGTATTTGTTATGGATTTCATGCTGCCCATATAGGTGTCCACTATCTGCTGCCATCCCATTCAGCCAACCGATTCCCTTGCATGCTCACATCCATACCATAGATACAACTGGCAGAACATACTACTCCATTCAGCAATTGATAGGAAGAGAGACTTCCCTTGGAGCTGTGCCAGTATTGAGGATGGTGGTGGAGGGCTGACTATGTCAGATACACATAGTGCACTCCCTATACATGGTAAAGCAGAGGTAGTGTCATGTTTTGCATCTCTTTTACTGTATGTGAGAGTCAGAGACAGGTCTGGGTTCCTACTGTGTCAGTGTATGTGCTATGCGTTGCCTCTTTGCCAAAGCCTGGGCATACTGGGCATGCCTCCTTCTGCCTACAGGCCAGGCTCAGGTTGTTCCTCCTCCCCCCCCCTGCGCTGGCCTTGGCAATAGTGGGGGGCTGTGTGGCCCTGCACCATGCCGTTCCTGCTGCAGCTGTTTCCACAAGATCATATTGTGTAGCATGACACATACAATGAAAATGTGTGCACATGTAGCTGGAGAGTACTGCAAGGATCCACTGGATCTGTCCAGGCTCCGGAACCATGACTTGAGCATCCCAAACACATGCTCTATTATGACTCTGGTTTGTGCGTGTGCCTCATTATGGAGTTTTTGTTCATGTGTGTGTGTATTTCTGATGGGTGTCATCAGCCATGGCTCCAGTGCCTAACCAGCATCCCCCACTAGGTGGCCATATGCGATGTCCCCACTGGCAAATGCCTGGTACAACTGTGTCATATGCCAGATGTCGGAGTAGTGATAGCTTCCAGGACTGACAATACACATATTCATTATAATGCCCTGGGCATCGCACATGACCTGGCAGTAGATGGAGGGGAAGCCCTTGCGGTGTATGTAGACCCAACTCTGCTCACCGGGTGGTGCTTTGATATGTATGTGCGTGTAGTCAATAGCACCCACTACCTCAGGGTATACTGCTATTTGGTGGAAGAGACGCATATTGCTGGCCAATGCCTCACGGGTGTTGTGGAAATAGATGTGCTCACTGCATGTGCTGACATGGCATCCAGGAACTGGTGGAGTACCCTGGATGCTGATGCCTGTGAGATCCCCATGATATCCCCAGTTAGTCTTTGGAAGGTACCTGTGGCTAGTATTCTTAAGCTTACACATACCTTTGTATCCACTGGGATGGGTTCCCCTCTGTTGGTTCTGTGTGTGAGACGTGGCTGGCACAGCTCAACAATTTGCTGTAGGAGGTCCCTGTCCACCCTATAGCGCTCCACTATCTCCAGCTCATGTAGCACCTGGTAGGTTACCCTGGGTCTGTACACTCTTCTCCTTACTATGGGTTGGTCATCAGCATTGTCATCCTCACAACCCTCAGCCTCTTCCACATATTGATATATGAGAGTGACAGCAGCTCCTATTATTTTGTTAGTTTTGTCTGGTAAAATTTCCCCATTTGTGTACACCAGTGGTGTAGAGTTTGTGGCAAAAAGCAGATTGAAAGGTGTTTGCATAGTTTATAGTTGTGTGCTGGGCTGGGCTGCTGCCTATGTAATTGGCTGATTCTGATACATTTCACCTGCCAGCTATGCTAGTTCTCCTTGATTGCCTTCCTACTGCTGTTTTCCCTTCCCATTGCTTTCTGGTTTAAGCCCCAAGGTGCACCGCTCATACCCAGTGCTCAGATGTGAACAGAGCTGCTATTTCCTGTTTTTTTTCAACCCAGTGTGCAACACGTACACCCGTTTAGGCAATGTAAATACCGTTTAGCAGAAACTGCCCCTCCCTGGACATGAACACACTGCATTTCTTGGTGTATGACAATACAGCCTTAGACACACCCCCTGCCATAGCTGCAATCATAACACCCCCTTTTTGAGGTCATCTAGCTCTTAGGCTTACACCAACACGGTTGGGTGCAAGCTAGCACTGAGGGAAAATTTGTGATTCAGTATCATTTCCCTCATTTGCATAGAACTGACTGCTAATGCATGGTTACAAAACTGGCACTCAGCCTTCCCCCTTAGCAACCACTATTCCATGATCTTGTCGTCTTATGCATGCCATTGACTATAAAGGCAAAGTACATAATCATCTTAAAATTTACTTTTCTCATTTTTTTTTTCTGCACAATCCCATTTGTACACCAGTGTGCTACTCTTAAACAGCAAAAATCGGCCAAAAAAGTTATTTTTTATAATTTTGCAACTATTTCCCAGGCCAATGGCTATATATTTGCACATTGGAATGCCTACTATATTGAATGCATGCTTTCTTTCGAGCTGTCATGCCTAGCCGAATACATTTCTGCAAGTTACACTATTCCTGCACGGATGCCTGCCTGCTTCCTGGATCGCTAATTCACCTCATTTGCATGGATTTTTACCAACAAATGGGGTAATTAGCATATAGGAGGTGCGCCTGTGCAGGAATAGTGCAGGAGCACTCTTGCACATCCCAGGAGCTCATTCCTTTTTTTCACGTAGGCCATATTGCCTGCAGCAGCTCTTGCACTATTCCTGCACACTATGCAGAGCTTGCTGAATCCTGGGGAGCGTGTCGAGCAGGTGGAAACAGTACTTTGATGGGCTGTTGAATGAAGAGAATGACAGAGAAGGTTGGATGATGTGGACATGGTGAATCAAGACATACAACAGATTATCAAGGAGGAAATAAGGATAGCTATGAAGAGGTTTAAGAATGGAATGGCTATTGGTCCAGATGACATACCTGTGGAAGCATGGAGGTTTTTAGAACAAATAGTAGTGGTCTTTTTAACCAGATTGTTTACTGTAATCTTGGAAAGTGAGGGGATGTGTAAGGAGTGGATAAAAATGTGTTTGGGTACTGATTATGAGAATAAGGGTGGTGTGCAGAACTGTAGTAACTACAGAGAGATAACATTGATCAGTCACAGCATGAGATAATAGTAAAGGGTGGTGGAAGCTAGGTTAAGAAGGGAGGTGAGCATTACTGATCAGCAGTATGGTTTCATGCCAGCAAAGAGCAGTACAGATGTGATCTTTGCTCTGAGAGTGTTGATGAAGGCATACAGAGAAGGTCGGAAGTAGCTGCATTGTGTCTTTGTGGACTTAGAGACAGCATATGACAGGATGCCTAGAGAGGAGTTGTGGTATTGTATGAAGAGGTCATGAGTGGTGGAGGAATCTGTAAGAATGCTACAGGATATGCACAAGGCTAGTGTGACAGTGATGAATTATGCATTGGGAGTGACAGGTGCATTTAAGGTGGAGGTGGAAGTACATCAGGGATCAGCTATGAGCCCTTTCTTATTTGCAGTGGCGATGGACAAGTTGACAGACATGATCAGACAAGAGTATCTGTAGACTGTGCTGCTTGCAGATGACATTGTGGTCTGTAGTGAGACTAGGGAACAGGTTGAGGTGACCCTGGAGAGGTGGAGGTATGGTCTAGAAAAGGGAGGAATGATGGTCAGCAGGACTAAGACAGAATATATGTGTGTGAATGGGAGGGAGGAAAGAGGAATTGTGAGGATGCAGGGAGTACAGTTTGCAAAGGTGGATAAGTATAAATACTTAGGAACAACAGTTCAGAATAATGGCGAGTGTGGGGGACAGATGACGACGAACGTACAGGCAGGATTTCGGTGGTGGAGAAGAGTGTCAGAAGTGATTTGTGACATACAAGTACCATTAAGAGTGATAGGGAAGGTCTACAAGAGAGTAGTGAGACCAGCTATGTTATATGGGTTGGAGACATTGGCATTGAAAAAAAAAGGCACGAGTCAGAGCTGGATGTAGCAGAGTTAATGATGTTAAGATTTGCACTGGGTGTGACGAGCGTGGACAGGATTAGGAATATGTATGTTAGGGGGTCAGCCCAGATTAGACAGCTTTGGGACAAAGCCAGAGAGTGGCAGGATTATGTTGGTTTGGGCATATGATGAGGAAGTATGCTGAGTATTTTTAGGAAAGGATGAGGCTGCCAGATAAGAGAAAAAGAGGAAGGCCTAAGATAAGGTGTATGTATGTGGTGACAGTGGACATACCGGTGGTTGGTGTGACAGAGCAAGATGCAGAGGACTGGAAGACATGGAGACAGATGACCTGCTGTGGCAACCACTAATGGTTGCAGCCAAAAGAAAGAGAAGGTGATGTTGTAATGTCATTGTTCACAGGATTACAATCATTTGCCAGAAATAACACAACTCTTGATGACATAACTATAAATATGAGGCACACATACTGTCAGTGTGCATAACACTGGACAGTTGAATGGTATGAGCTCAGTATATCACACGCAGTTCAACACACACAGCTGTGACAATATTTCAGTATGCAAATACCTTGTATAGGTCCATCACATGTCTGAGACAAACATGCATATCATATTTGTATTCACAATTAACATATGTATATCTGCGACATCCCAGTAGCTGGCCTAGCAGTGTCACTGTCAGTATTGTGCAACATACACTCCAGTAATGGTCATATGTGAGCCATTCTTTCCTGGAGTGACTCAGGGCCCTGAGCTGTGTTCTATGTCACTACAGACAGACACAGATGGTATGGCCATAGGTTCTGCTCAGCAATATATCAGTATAGCTTGTGTTGTTGAGATACATTTTTGAAGTTCCTATTTTCCACATTTACATACCCCCTAATGCATTCCATTACATGCTTAATTGTTTGACATACCTGTCATCAGTTTAAGTGTGTATGTGTATCTGGCTGTTTGTCTCTCTCTCTCTCTCTCTCTCTCTCTCTCTCTCATAGGTTCATAGGTTCATAGGTTGATACTAGGCTATCTGCCCTAGGGCATTTATAAGCCTAGCCAGAGTGTGTTTGGCTTTTGCCACCCTTTTAGATTAGTTTACTGCGCCTCTGTATAGTAGGTCACAAAAGGTAGCCCTTTTAAGGTTAGTTTACTGTACCTCTGTCAAGCAGAGACACAGAAGAGATCCCAGGGGTAAACTTACGATCTCCCATCCACTCGTCAAGATTTCTCTTGAAGAGGGTCAGTGAGGGGCTCTGCCTAACATGGATTGGGATTTTGTTCCAGAGTGAGGGGAGCCTCTGGGATATGAATCTGTCCCTCCAGCATGTCCTATTTATTTCTATGCTGAGGTTCAAGTCCCTGGAGCGTGTAGCTCTAAGAGATTTGGATTTCCTGAGGTGAAGCATGTCCATTAATTCTGGGTTGGACATGGCTTTATATGTCAGACACAGATCGCCCCTGAGTAGGCGGTATGCAACTGAGTAGAGCTGGAGTTTCTTTAGCCGAACTGCATAGGGCATCTGTTTGAGCCCCTTGATCCTCTTGGTGAGATACTTTTGGGGTCTTTCCAGTTGCTGAAGGTGTCAGGTAAGGTACATCCCAAACGGGGCATTGTACTCAATTATGGGCCTGATAAGTGATGAGTACAGGGGCACAATGACCTCTCTTGATCTAGATGTGTACCCTTTTATGATAAGGTGGGCTATATAGAAGGTCTTTCTAACCACTTTGGCAACGTGATTGCCAAAGGAGAGATTGCTATCTACTTGGGTCCCCAAGTCCCTAATTACTTCTTCTGTACTTAATGGATTACCACCTATGTGGTAATTTGTGGGCACTTTGTTTTTCCCAAAGGGGATGACTGCACTTTTTGGCATTTAGCTTTAGGCCATGGCTCTGGCACCAGTTATCCATCTCTGTGAGACCCTTTTGGAGGATGCTTGTGTCAGCAGGAGAGTCGATTACAGCACCCAGTTTGCAGTCATCTGCGAACTTGGTCAGCCATAGTCCACCCATGTTAGCCTGTACCTTGGAGAAATATATACTGAACAAGAGAGGTCCCAGGACTGAGCCTTGTGGGACACCACTTGTGACTGGTTTAGAGTCTGACATGGCACCTGTTATTCTGACCATGTGGGTTCTATCCCTGAGCCAGTTTGCAACCCATCTTGTGAAATAGGGGTTGATATTTAAGCTGGTGAGCTTATTTATGATGCCCGAGTGGGGTATTGTGTCGAAGGCTTTTGCAAGGTCCAGGTAGGCTGTGTGGGCTACCTTCCCTTCATCTATGGCTTTGGTAACTGTTTCAAAGAAGTTGACCAGGTTCAAGAGGCAATATGTGCCCTTAACAAAGCCGAATTGGGTAGGATCCAGTGTCTGGAGGTTCCCAATGTCTTTGTTTATGATTTCCATGATGATACGCTCTATAGCTTTGCAGACCAGGCTAGTCAGGCTTATAGGGCGATAGTTTCCAGGGTCTGTTATGGCACCACCTTTGTGTAGTGGGACCACTGTTGCTGTACGCCATTCCTAGGGTACATATCCTGTAGTAAGGATGAGACTGAACAGTGACTTTATATGAGGGTTTAGTTCTTCTTGGAGCTCATATAAGATGCAGCCCGGAACACCGTAATGGTCCCATTGATGCTGTGTTTTTTGCTTTGGAGATGGCAGCTCTCACCTGTGTATTTATGATCTCATGAAGGCTACACTCTGTTGGGATATACATTTGCTCTTTTGGGGGGGAAGGGGGAGAGAAGTTTGCACTGAACCTTTCTGCCAGGATGTTGGCAATGTCTGTGAGTTCAGTGTATTTTTTGTCACTTTGCACTAACTCAGAGCATATCTGGGAGTTGCCTCCCAGGTTTCTGACATAACTAAAGAAGACCTTGTGATTATCTTTAGTGTCTTGTGCAATTTTTCTTTCGAAGCTGGCCTTAGATGATTTTATGAGGGATCATAGTTTCTTGCTAGTACTGATCAGTGACGCTTTCCCTTTTTGGGATTTTGCTCTGTCATGTAGTAGATTCTCCTTCTGTTGTATAGCTTATTTATGGGCGGGGTCCACCAGACAGGTCTCCCGCCTTTGGAGGAGTGAGTCTTGGTTTTATTTGGGATAGCATGCTCCATGCATTCCTGTAGGTGTCCATAGAATGCTTTTGTAAAGGATTCTGCATTTTGGGCCATATTTTCTACTGGCCCGGGGGCTTTGAAGGATTCCACCTCAATTTTGAAAAGTGTAAAGTTTGCTTTTGTGAAGTTCTTCACCATGGTATCCTTGGCTAGGGGTGAGGACGGAATATGGATGTCCAGTGAGATTTGTTTATGGTCTGATCTTACCAATGAGGGGTATACCTCTGGTGTGGAACATAGAGACCCCATGTTGGTGATGACCAAATCCAATATGTTTTCCCCTCTTGTGGGAGTGGTGACCAGTTGTTCCATAGCATTTGAGTTTATAAATTTTAGGAACCATTTGGCGAGGGTGTTTGGGCTTGAGTAGTTTTCCCAATCGATGTTTGGGTAGTTGAAGTCACCCAATATAATCGTGTTTGGAGAGACCTTCATATTCTCCAGTGTTCTCATGAAAGCTGAGTGAGGTTCCTGTGTTTGGGAGGGTGATCTGTAGCAGGCTACAAACTGAAAGGCAGTTTTTCTCACTGTTAGTTGCACATGGATGGTCTCTGATGCTTCGTGCAGTGCCACTAACCTGGAGGTGTGGGTATCTTTGATAAATATGGACACTCCCCCTCCATTTGTGGTTCGGTCCGAGTTTTGGGGCCGGAAAGCATGGTATGAAGTATAACCTGTTAGTGCTGGGGTGCTCTCGGGAACCCTGAACCAAGTTTCTGTCACTGCACAGATATCGATATTCTCCATACTGAGGAGAGTCTCAAGTGTGTGCATCTTGAGGTTTAGACTTCTGGCGTTGAGCAGCATTATCCTTAGTTTTTTTTTTCTTTGTGTTGTCTATGGAGGGTGGGTTTGTGTTTTGAGCCTTTCCTAAAAAAGTCACTGAGACGGATGTTGGATATACATCTGTTTTGTATAAGCAGGAGCTTGCCTTTTCTAGGTAATGCTCATGAGCAGCCTATGGCCTGTGAACTAGTTGGAGTCTCCCACTTGCTAATTTTATGTAGAACAGCTGTGGCATCATTCCCATACCCAATAGCATGGAAACACACTCCTATAACTGAGTACTTCATGTGGGCATTGCCCCTTTTCCTTGCTTGTGAGGAGGACTTCATGGAGGTGGGTGACAAACAGCATCACAGAAGGTAGTTGGAAATACCTCTTGCAACAAACACTGTGGAGACAGCCCAACAAACTGGTGGAGAATGTTCCAGACATAGAGACAGAATGTTAAGTATTGCTGTTATACAATTGAAGTAATGCTAGTTTGACAGGGTTTGTGTGGATATGGCTGCTCTGCATGAATTTAAGTCTGACAGTGTTATGTGGTTGACATAACTCTCAACTGTAGTGCTATCCATGGACTGGCCAGAGTTTGGACTCTTATATTTGGTGTGTTACTCACACATTTTTTTCCCTTTGGAAATTCAGTAGCATACTCTGAGGATTGCAGTCAGTAAATGGTAACATCCATGTCTGTTTCTGACTTAATATCCCTCAGAACAGATATGTTACAGCAACCCTGTTACAGCAGCAATTTTCAAAGTTTATAACAGCAACATGTCAACCACGCCCTTGTGTTTGGGCCTCTGCCTCCCAAGTATGTCAAGCTTTGTCCAGATGTTATGCAGTAAGAAGTGGATAGGTATAGCATATCATTATATAGTGTCTTAATTCCTGATATCATCCCAGTGATGTATCAGATTGCCA
This sequence comes from Protopterus annectens, assembly GCF_019279795.1. Lineage (NCBI taxonomy): Eukaryota > Metazoa > Chordata > Ceratodontiformes > Protopteridae > Protopterus > Protopterus annectens. The sequence continues at coordinate 968,612,511 of NC_056748.1, read as the reverse complement.
GACATGTTATATGTAGGAGGCCTTATATATGAGGACAAAGCCTGGATGTTCTGTGAGACTCTATACAGTTGTGAGGACTGAGTATTTCTGGTAATTGTTGTCAGACTGTCAGGATTGTGTAGCAGTGTATTGTGAATGTGTTATTTGGCCTGTGTAGGGCGGGGGGTAGATGTAAGTGTTATGGGTCCTTTTTTATCTGACTTTGCATTCTGCTTCAATTTTTGGTGCTCTGTCAGCTATATATGTTTGTAGAAGCAGACTGACACTTGTCCCATACCACAGTCAGGTATCAGAATACATTGTGAATTGGGCCAGTATATGTAGGAATAGTGTGTGAGTGGCAAACATGCTGATGATTTTTTTCACACAGTCCATATACTCTACTGTTCCTGTGGCTTACCAGTATGTTACTTTGAATGTGGTGAGATTGGTTATGGGTATGCACTTTCACACTGGAGTCTGTTTGTAAGTGCTGTTACATCCCTGTAGTGCCTGATATATTTGCAATTACATGTGTATTCCCCCATAGCAAAATTGGGTTATTGTTGTGTCAGTCTACCTGTAGTTTAAACAGTGCTTGGTGACATGCCTAGCAGCTCAGTTTAGTTTCCCTACTGTGATGTTATGTCCAGATATTTATCAGATGTACTGTTGTCTGGCCCCCATACATGTTGTGTATTTCTGACATATCAGTGGGATGATGTGAAGATTTATGTCAGTAAATAGTGGGGAGTAATTTGGTTTGGGATTTGGGCTATTCTCATCAATATATGCGACAACAGACAGGACGGTGTTACTGAATCAACTGTGTTACCTTATCTACACCAGTATTTGGGATATGTTCCCAGTTTTATGGCTTTATCCCCCTCTTGTCAGCCTTGGTCCAGATTTGTAGCACTAAGGGGTTCTGAGCATACCTCTTGACTGGCCAGATTGTTTCAGACTGTCCAGGATTATTGCTCATATGTATGTTCTGTTCCACAGAATAATTATTTTCATTTCTGTGGTAAGTCAGTGTGATGATGTGAGGATTTCTGTCAGTAAATGATGATATACATTTCAGTTTCAGAACTCACATCCTTCCGAACATGTATGCTGACACAAACTCTGTTACTGTAGCAACATTCTACATTTATAACTGCAGTACGTACATTATGTACGTACATTATGTCCCTAGTCTTGCCCCATTGTCCCCCATTTTGACAGCCTTTAGAGGTGGAGAAGTATGGTGCTGGGTATGACTCCACTACATGTTATGAGCACACACACATATATTTATATATATATATATATATATATATATATATATATATATATATATATATATATATATATATATATACAGGTCCCTTTTAAAACATCTGAAACCCAAAACATCTAACACCCATAACATTGAATTTCATAACATCTAACAGTGCAAATCATATGAAAATAACATCCCCTCCACATATAATGACATATAAACTACCAAACTCACTTTTTACTATGTTTCTGCAGGGGGGGGCTTGATACGGTGGGGTTAGGAAATTAAATTTTTCCCACTGTAGTGCGATCTTGGAGTTGGTATATTTAATTTATGGGGGGGTGTGGGGAGCAGAGCCCTCCACATGGAGGGTGCAGTTGGGCTTGCCCCCCTGGAGAAATGTAATAAAAAGTGTGTTTGGTAGTTTGGTGAAGTATTTATGGAGGGGGTGTTATTTTCGTGTGATTTGTAGTGTTAGATGTTATGAAATTTGATGTTATGGGTTTTAGATGTTTTGGGTTTTAGATGTTCTGGTCTCCATGTTATGAAATTCTATGTTATGGGTTTTAGATATTTCAAAATAGACCTATATATATATATATATATATATATATATATATATATATATATATATATATATATTATATATAGTCCTTTTTTTGATATCTATACACATATTTATATAACAATACATATTTATATATATATATTCTATATGTACTTGTTTTATATGTATAGCTCCATATATCGGATGTATATACTTTTCCATATTTATCTATCACCATACACATCTATAAGTGTATATTTATATATATTAAACATGACTAATTCCACAGTGTTTCTTCCCTACTATTCTATAACTGTACTGAATGATATGTTTGAAAAAGCAGCACTTGATATTACAGTTCAGATGGTGCAGTGGTACATTGCTCTGACTATGGCATACAGGGTCATGGGTTCAACCCTAGGCAGTGTTGATTATTTTGTTGCTGCACAGAACAGTGGCTGATGGATACAGAGAGATTAAGGCACTTTTAAGCAGTTGTAAGCAAGTTTGTGTGATGCTAAGCGATGCCAACACATGGTTAAATGGGAAACTGCTTAATCTGTGTAGACAATGCTTAGTGTCATGCAAACTCTCTTACTCTCACTTACTGCTGCTTACTGCTGCTTACTCCCACTTACCCCTGAGCTAATTTCTTTAAAAGAAAAGAACAAAGGGGTGATAGAAAAGTGGTGAAAAAGGGGGCACACAAGGGAAAAACAATATGGAAGGTAGCTAGGGATGTGCAGGACAGTTGTAGGGAAGGTCCATAGCTGTCCATTTCAGATACAGCAACTGCTGTGCATTGGTACAGAATTTGGAAGTGAATTTGGACACTCAAATCCCTGAGAGAGGGGTGAGGACAACAGTAATGTGTTGTTAAGCCAATTAGACCAGATTACATGTGTCCAGTGGACATGTGTGTGAAATGGATAGCTATGTATGGGACGACAATTTTTTCTGGGAACAGATTGCCCTTTGTTTTTTTTTGTTTTTTTTTAATAAGGTGAGAGTGGGATGTTGTGGAAGGATACTAGGTACATTTGGGGAGGTAAGCTGGGTAGGAAGAAAGACAAGACAGACAAGACAGCTGACAGGGGTGGTATACGACACATGTGGAGGGTAAAAACATTGAATGGGAAGGGTGTTTGGGAATCAGATGCATATAAGACCCCATATGGTTACAGTGGGAATGAGGTCCCCACCCATGGGCAGTCACCATTGCACCTTCATGACCCCGAAGGTGGCTGTGCTGGGGTCTGTGCAGGAGGGGCAGGCTTACCTTCAAGATTCACCAGACAGCCCTCAAGCTGGCACAGTTGATCACCATACTCTGAATGGAGGACTCTGCACACCAATCCCCTGGACCTGACTGCGGGTGACAGTCTTCTCTCTGTGTCCGCTTCCAGGGGGGAACAAGCCTCATCCCCTGAGGCAGCTCCACCCAAAGGCAGTGCACCACCAATGAAAGAGAAGGCCTGGGTTGGGTTCCAGACATGCTGGGGTCCGGTGCTATGGGCAGATGAGGTGGGACAGGTGGATCCGCCGGGATCTGCCTTCCAAGACATTCTATGGTGTTTCAGTTTAAAAAAATATGTTGGTTAGTCAAGGACAACACATTTCAGGATTAGTTATAACAACATGCATGGGTGTTCCAATTCACCCATAAAACAGAATTGAAACAGTTGCATAGCAAACAGAACACATTCATATATGAAACCACAATAGGCATTATAACAGCATGCAAGTTATATTGATAGCAGCAGGCCACCAATGATAGTATTTGAACAGGGAAAATTAATATTCAAATGGCTCAATATTTGTATAACAATAGAATGCATGCCCCAACAGGAGGTTTGGAGATGAACATATGAATTTAATGTGTATGAAGTATTGGTGCAGATAGCGTGGGGGAGAGAGAGAGGTCAATTAATAACTGTCTAGGCTTCAATTTTCAACACCTGTACAGATCATTACTCTACTCATTATTCTCCATGGCTGAGCTCACTGTATATCTACCTATGGCCTGGGAATGGACAGTGGGATTGTTGTACACAGTGTATTGGTTAAGCCTTCTTACAGCTAATAGACACACTTCTTTACCTGGCAGACCTGTTGAAGAAATATGTGTTAACACTACCAGACTGTTTCTATACATATTCACAGTTACATATGTGACACTGACAGGAGTGCCCAACACTCATGCTTGGGGTGTGTGGTACTGACAAACTCTGCCGGGATTTCTATCTGTCTCCGTGGTTATTAGCAGCAGTGACCATTAGCCGTGAAAGCATTACACTTGAGGGACATGTATTGGAACAAAGTGCCTGGTGTATGTACTTATCCTGCTGTCATTTCCAACCTTCGGGTTGGGCAGTGGATATGTTGAACACAGAGTGTGTTGATAAAGCCTTCTTACAGCTATTACAACATTTCCTTACCTCACAGACCTGTGGAGGTAATTTATGTTAATACTACCTGACTGTTTATACGAATATTCACATATACTTGTTTGACAATATGCATTCAGTGTACTATCACTGCCAGGATTTGAACCATATCTGTTTGTGCAAAAAGGTACACCACAGCTGTGTTTCATCACAATGAGCTCCTGAGAAACTGTTGACAAATGCTTGACCTTTTTCTCCCTAGAACTTTCTGGTTTGCACAATCTGCCCTTGTAATTAGACAAATACCCTAGGTAATGTCACTTGTACTACAATTTTCAGACAACAGATATGTGTTAAGTTTTCAGTAATAGTTGCATAAAAGAGTTATTTTCTACCAGAAACACATAACTATGCAGAACTTGTACACATTTATATTCCTACCACATCATGACAAAATAAACACAACAGTCATGGGGGTTTATTTTTATTCAATGTTACAGAGACATTTATTCACCTGATAACAGTCCTTTATTCATTGCACACAGTACACAGTTTACCTACTAGTTGTTGGCAATCTACTACTTTCTATTTATTTACCCTGAATAATGCAAGCTAGATATTTACTCACCAGCCTCTCAGGGCAGCCTTAACAGCCTGCTGGCATGTGCTTCAATATTTGCAGCCCTATCATCTGCAGCTGTATAGGAGATAAATAAACATTTCTGCATACCTATTGATTACATACTCAGGCTGGACTTTACAGGACACTAATTGATACTGATACACACTTCAGGGACATTCCATGCCTGTGCACCTTGGATCCACTGGTCCAAGAGATCCCTCTTCCTATGCTTCTGGTCAGTGTAATGCGACCCGACCTACTCACCAGTCCAAGGGATACCAGTAGCACTGGTGAGATCATGTGTGAGATGGTCCCAGGCCTCTGCTTTGTATTGGGATCCCTGGTTCTGGTCCTGCAGCAGTGTCCCTTCATGGTCTTTTACAAGGAGTTCAACCATGACCCTGGACTCCTGAATGCCCCAACCCTGTGCCCAAAAGTGCACACCCTCACCAACGCCAGCCATAGTGCCTGCAGTGATCAGGTACAACTGGTTATGGTTGTATTCCCACCTGCGGGGTATAAATAGGGCTGGATTCCCACCTTTTGCTGTGATTAGCCAATTTTGAATATGCTGAGCTAAGCTAAGCTACATGCAAACCCGCTTAGCTAAGATACCATTGCTTAAAGGGGTAGATGTTAAGCACTGCTTACTAGTGTGCAAATCTGCTTAGCTATGCTAATTATTGCTAAGCATTTAAATTTAAAACAATGCTTACACCAGCTAAGCATAGCTGAGCAAAATTTAGCATTGTTCAGCTTTCATTTTATGGACTATCAGGATTGTGGAGTTGATTCCTTAATAATGACATCTTATGATATGTATGTTTACCTTCCATAACATGCCCCTATGTGCTTTCATTACATTATATTCTTGTTTGGCTATACTGTATGGGACACTTGTGTTTATATGGGGGTTTCACATCTGTACTATACTGACACCTCACATTTGGACCTGCTACACTACCCTGGTTAACAAATATATATTATTTACTATCTATTTATAAAAAAAAGATATTTTAGTTCTGCTTTCACATATAAAATGAATGAACTGCAGTGGGGCTTAAACTGTGAATAACTACATGCTAACCAAAAACTGTAACCACTACACTATCTCACTTTCAATATTTTGGCTCTATATTTCTATTTAGGTCCTTCAGATGTTTAAGCTATACTGAACACAGCTGCACAATGTGCACACCCACTCAGATACACTTAAACGTTAGTGGGGATGGGAAAATGTATTTGTTTGATTTGCCTTTGTTTAGGGATATGCACATAGCCAACAGTCATACCTGTCAACCTCTTAGATCATAACATCTGGACAAAGCCTAACATGATGGGGGGACAAAGAGGGACAGATTTAAAATATTGCTCTTGCAAATTTAGAAAGTTAATAGAATAATAGGTTTTGCATTAGCCATGACATTTTCAAAGGATGTGGAGTCTTAGACTCAGATTTTTGTCATTATTTAATGATGACCATCCTCAGCTTTTTGCCAGACAAGTACAGATTTTAGGAGGAACACACCAAACATATGCGGCAATAATCTGCATTCTGTGAATATCTGTACAGTTAAGAGTATGCAACAGTGTCCATGGATACTGTTTTTGTTTACAAAGTGCTGTAATGGCATTTCCTGAGTGCAGGGGGTGTGTTTACTGTATGACCACTGCTCGGACACACCCCCTGCACTTGTTCACAGCTCATGTCCATACAGGTTGTGCAGCAGTGCACCTTCATGAATATGCAATGTGCACTGCTGTGCTGCACGGGCATGATCCACTCCATGCAAGAAGAGTCTTATTCTTGCACAGAGCTTTCATGAATCCCAGGGCTAAAGTAAACAAAAATGAACAAACCCCTTCTTCTCATATGTTAACCAACCCTATACATATAACTGAAACAATATTTTATTATGTTGGAAGTGTTATCCCCCTGAACACCCCCAAACACATGGTATATGCAGGTGCAGTGTTTGCAGACAATATCAAATGCTTTAGATATCTAAGTAGATAGCATACATTAGTTTGCTTTTATTTCTTTTGAATTTAATTGTTTTTAAGAAAGGCAGAAGAGCAGAAGTGGTACTATGACCTTGAAAAGCCATGCTTTGTGAGAGACAGGAGATTGTTATTGGTGAGGTACTGGAGAACTGGTGAGTGGATTCATTCTTCCAGTATATTAGATATAGAAGTGAGGATGGTGATGGGGATATAACCTGTAAGTTCTGCTGAGTTACGACCACCCCAAGAAGTGTTATGAGGTGTTATAATATGAGGGTGTTTCCAACCTGTAGGGATGTGAGTTTCTGCTACTGATCTATTTATAAGAATGGAAATTGGGTAGGCAATGGCATCAACAGCAATTTTAAGATATTCACTGGGGATATTATCTGATGCTAGTGTTGTTGGATTTAATTTCTGGAAAAGCTTTCTGTAGTTGACATGGGGACTAGTAGGAGTCAGCTGGGGGTTGAATCATTGTGAGGGATGGTTATGGCAGGTGTTGGAGTTAGGCTTGACTTTGGATTGTAGGTAGATCACAAAGTGGAGGTTAAATCTGTTAGCAATGTTGTCTTTGGAGTCTGTTAGACTTTTATTTGGTTGGGATGGTGTTCCATGTTTGAGAAGCTTATTTACAGAAGCCCAAACATTGTTTTTGTTATTTTGTTGGAATTCCTGTATTTTGTGGAAAATATTTTTATTGTGTGTTATTTGTGATTTAGCTTTGCTTCTAAGTTGCCTGTAGGTTTAGAAGTCTTCTTCTGTTTTGAGTGCTTCTCAGAATGTTCATGCTTTGTCTCTTATATTTAGCAGTTGATTTGTTGAGTGATTTAGCCAAGGTTAGCCAATGGACAGGTATAGATTTTACCCTTTTTCATTTAACAGGGCTTGTTTGTTGAGAATATAGAGAAAATATAGAGAAAATATAGTCTAAGGTGTTAACAGCCTCATCTAGTTGTAGTCATTGGAGACTGCTCCTGTTACATAGTTGAAGTGTGGATATATAACATTGTTATTTGCTAAACTTGGTGAGATTGTGGATTAGGTTAAAGCATTGATTTGTGAGTATTTTATTATGTGACCAGATGGCAAACATTGCAAAATGATTGCTAAGTCTGTCTGGCAGAATGCCTGCTTGTTGAATTGTATCTGAATTGTTGGCTAGGATCCAATCGAGAATGATGCATTTGTTGTTGAGTTTGTTTAACCTAGTAGGGGGGTGAAGATTATTTGGTTAAAGCCAAACAGATAGTCATAAAACTTTGGTCAGTGTAGGAACAGTATTCACTTAGGTAAATCAAAATGAGGATTTCAATAAGAATATTGGACGACACCCAGGATAGAATATTTTTGATTATTTTAAGGTAATTACTGGGTAAAATGTAGACAGCAATAACGCATAGACTCATGGGTAGTATTTTTTAAGTTGGTAACAAACACTTCTTCTTTGTTAAAAGTTGTGATTTTGTGTGGAAAGGGAGTTACACCCTGGGATTCAGGAAAGCTAAAACTCCATGCAGGCACAGTGTAGCAGCTCCTACATGGAGTTCAGCCGCCAAGCGATTCAGCAAACAGCTGATCTGATGTGCACAAACCTGTTTACACTGTTCCTGCATGGAAGACAGAGAGGCATGCTAATCACCTCATTTGCTGGTGAAAACCATGCAAATGAGGTGAATCAATGATTCAGGAAGCTACCAGGTCTCTGTGCAGGATCAATGACAGTGCAGAAATGTGTTCAGTTACTAACTGAACACATTTCTGCAAAAATGAAAATGAAGGCATGACAGCACAAATAAAAGCATGTATTCACATCTGTAGGCATGTCAATGGCCAAATATTTGGCCATTGGCATGAATAAATGTCTATAATTTGAATAAAAAATAATATTTTTTGTGGCCAGTCTCAGCCGTTTAAGCATAGCACAGTGGTGCACAAACACGATTGTGCCAAAAATAAAAAAAAGTGAAAAGCCAAGTGTAAAGAAAATCTGCATTTTACCATTATAGTCTATGGCATACAGAATCAAAACAATACCAGGGGACAGTGGTTGTCAAGAGGAAAGGCTCCATGTCAGTGCAGTATCTATGGGCTAAGGCAGGGGGGTATGCAAATGAGGGGAACTTTACTGAATCACAAAATATTCTAAGTCCAAAACCTGCACCTAACCATGTAGGTGATAGAACAAGATTGTGTAGGCAGGAGGATCAACTTACATGAAAAGGAGTGTGTCATGCTTGCTGTAAGCACATTGCAGCACTGTTGCCAGGGTTTATGCTAAGCATAAACCCTGTCAACAGTGCTGCAATGTTGCCAGGGTTTATGCTTAGCTAAGCCCAGCTAAGCAAAGGGGTGTGTCTGAAGCTGAACAGTATGCGCGGTGCGCACCAGGTCTTAAACAAAAACAAAAAAATACAGGAAATGGCAGCACTGTGTATATGTAAGCAAGGGGTGTGTCTGAGGCTGTATAGCCTTGTTTACCTTGCCTAAATGGGTGTGTGTGGCATGCACCACAAATTTAAATCACAAAAAAAAAAATACAGGAAATGACAAGTGCAACAAGAAAAAAAAGGGAAATAGCAGAACAGAACACTCAAATACAAGTAATAGAGCTGGCAGGTGTAATGTATCATTCAGCCAATCACACAGGCAGCATCTGCAGCACACTACTGTAAACTATGAAAACACCTTTCAGTCTGGTTTATCCCACAAACTCTACACAGATAGGGACATTTTACCTTTTTAAGACTAACAAAATGTTAGGGGTTGCTGCCGCCCTCACACATCAGTTTGTGCAAGAGGCTGAGGGTGGTGAAGAGGACAATGCTGACAACTGCCCCAGACTTATGACGAGGAGGAGAAGAGTATTCAGGCCCAGGGTATCCTACCAGGGGTTACATGATCTGGAGATAGTAGAGAGCTACAGGGTGGACAGGGACATACTGCCACAAATTGTGGAACTGTGCCAGCCTCGCCTCACATCCAGATCAAACAGAGGGGAACCCATCCCAGTGGATACCAAGATATGTGTAGCTCTAAGAATACTAGCTACAGGTACTTTCCAAAGACCAAATCGGGATATCATGGAGGTCTCATAGGCATCTGCATCCAGGATACTCCACCAGTTTCTGGATGCAATGGACCACATGCTGAGGAGCACATTAAATTCCCCCACCTCCCATGAGGAGAGGACCTTCAATATGCTTCTCTTCCACCATGTAGCAGACTACCTGAAGGTTCTGGGTGCCATAGACTGCATGCACATCCACATCAAAGCACCACCTTGTGACCGGGGTAAGGTCTACATAAACTGCAAGGGGTTCCACTCCATCAGCTGCCAGGTCATCTGCAATGCCCAGGGCATTATCATGAATGTGTGTGCTGGCTGCCCTGGAAGCTATCACGACACCCACATCTGGCATTCCTCACAGCTGTATCAGTGGTTTGCCAGGGGGGACATCCCATATGGCAATTTAGTGGGGGATGCTGGCTAAGCACTGGAGCCATGGATGATGACACCCATCAGAAATGCATGCACACCCACACAAGAATGCCATAATGAGGCACATGCACAAACCAGGATCATTATAGAGCGTATCTTTGAGATGCTCATGTCACGGTTCCACTGCCTTGACATATCTGGTGGAGCCTTGCAGTACTCTCTAGCCACATGTGCACACATGTTCATTGTATGTGCCATGCTACACAATATGATCCTGTGGAAACAGCTGCAGCAGAAACAATATGTGGAAGGGACACACAGCACCTCACTATTGCCAAAGCCTCCACAGGCACAGAGAGACTCAGAGGAGGAACATTCTGAGCCAGCCCCTGAGGCAGATGGAGGCATGCACAGTATGTCCTGGCCTTGGCAAAGAGGCAATGCATAGCACATACACTGACACTGTAGGGCCCCAGAGGACTGATCTGTCTCCCTCTCTTTTTCTGACTCGCACATACAGTCGAATGGATACCAAACATCACACCACCTATACCTGACCATGTATACGCAGTGTATTGCATGCATCTGACATAGTCAGCCCTCAAACACCATCCTTACAACAGCTGCAGGCAGAAGGTAAGCAAGTCTCTGTAACAAAATAAACTAATGGAGTGGAATTTGTTGATAGCATATCAATGCTACTGTTCAAGCTTGTAAGGGAATGGGGTGGCTAACTGGGATAGCAGCAGACAACTGACAGCTCTGTGGGACAGCAAGATGTGTATCCCCAGTACTGTCCTACCCACACCATGCAGTACCACCCTAGCTGACAAATACCACTGCAGTATATGTGGTGAGCCAAATAACAAGGGGTCATAGGTCACATGCGTGGATGACAAAGTGGGGGTTCCATACCCACCACCAACCCCACACAGCAGATCAGCTGTAGACAACCATACAGAAATACCTGGGAAAGGCACCCAAATGGCAAAATCCATGAAATCCCCATCCACAGACTTTTACATAGTGATATCATAGCAGGTCTGGCAGTGGCAGTATGGCTTTGAAAGGTAAGATGTCTGAAACTACAAATGTCTATGCCAGAACAATCTGACCTGTGTTTGATACTGTTATGCCTGTAGTCTGAAAGATAGCGCACACCACTATGCTACATGGGACCAAAATTTTAAACAAATATCATTCTGGATGCAATGGACCACATGCTGAGGAGCACATTAAATTCCCCCACCTCCCGTGAGGAGAGGACCTTCAATATGCTTCTCTTCCACCATGTAGCAGACTACCTGAAGGTTCTGGGTGCCATAGACTGCATGCACATCCACATCAAAGCACCACCTGGTGACCGGGGTAAGGTCTACATAAACTGCAAGGGGTTCCACTCCATCAGCTGCCAGGTCATCTGCAATGCCCAGGGCATTATCATGAATGCATATCGTGTACAGTCGTGTCACCCACCAGAAATGCAGTAATATGTTCCTAGACTTAAGCAGCATCTAGCTGTCACCTAGAGTGATGGCAATTGTCAGTAACACCCACAGTCAACTTACTGGTGCCATCCCAAGGGTATCTCCTGCCAGCAGCCTCAGAACATATGATCATCAGAATGCACTGCCCTGCTACAGATGGTCTGCATCTGTCACACTTGGCCTACAGGCCTCTGGCAAATGCCTATGCCTCACCCACAGTGTCCTTTAGGGAGTGTCATGGGGGTCAATAACACCAACATAGCAAAGTCCACAAAATGCAAAGTAAGGCCATGCTGAAAACTGCTAGGAGCAAATCTGCCAGCCTCAGGGAGCCAGAAATTGTGACAAAGCTGTGAATAATGGGGTGATGAAGGTCCAAAGAGAAGGACACCTGTAAAATACTGCTCTAATAAAGTTATAAAGTTGATGGAATGATTTGTAGTAGCATGGAATGTCTGATAGGTACAAAGTCTGAAACGGCAATGTCAACTGTCAGTAATATCTGACTTCAACCCTGAGTGACTTGTAAAACACTTTTGCTGGAAAACCACACTTGTTTGGGTAACCAACAAGATATATGAGTCATGGATGTGGACATTATGTGATACTATGTACAGTCAACAGGCAGGACATGGAGTTTAAACATGGGAATGCACTCACTGCAGGCAGGCCAAACCCTGGAAGATAATGATATGTCTGAACCCACAGAATCCTGGACCACATAGAGAAATCTCAGTAGGATCTAGGAGTGAATAGGCCTTTACCACCTAGTGCACTTCCCATTGCCCCACCTCAGCAGTCCTGAAGATGTCTATCACCATAGAAGTCACTTTTGTTAGGCCTACCCCCATAAGCTCTGTGGTGTGTGCAATATCTTCATAGCACTGTAGTACAATTAACTAATTGGTAGGAGTTCTAATCTCAGTCCTGGCAAATGTAAAAGTATGTGTGTGTTCACAACTAAAAGCATTTGGGTCCATTCAAACCCAGTACACTTTCACTTTCCCTACTTTAGCAGTCCTGCAGATATTAGTCATCATAGAAGTGCTGTCCATCAAGCCTGAACCCCATAAGCTCTGTGGCATGTTCTATAACTACATGATGTGATAATACAAATAACTAGTTAGGTAGAAGTTCTAATTTCAGTCTTGGCAAATGCAAAAGTGTGTGTGTGTTTACAACTAAAAGCTTTTTTGTCCATTCAAATCCAGTACACTTCCCCTTTCCCTACTTTAGCAGTCCTGCAGATATCAGTAATCTTAGAAGTGCCTTCTGTCAAGCCTCAGCCCCATAAGCTCTGTGGCATGTGCGATAACTACATAACACGATAATACAAATAACTAGCTCAATAAGAGTTCTAATCCAGGTCCTGGACAATGTAGAAGTGTATGTGTGACAGCTGTGTGGGCAAGACTGAGGGAGTTGTGTGTTTGTTTGTTTATAGGTAAAACAGTTTTATGCCATTCCCAACGACGACACTTCACAGTGTCCCGCCTTATCAGTCCAGATGATGTCAGTCCCTTATCAGCAATCTTGGCCAGCTGTCAGCCCTGTAAGTGCAGTAGTGCATGTGATAAATGCTTAACACTAAAGTACAAATGCCTAGTTTGACAGGGGTTCCACTCTTGTATCCTGCAAATGTGAATGTTGGTATGCATGTTTGTAAGTAAGTATTTTGATATGTTTCCCACCCACTGCCCTACTTTATAAGTCCTGCTGATGTCATTCCCCATATCAGCACCTTTAAGCTTTGTAGCGTGTGCAGGAGCTGCATAATACTAAGATGCAAATCAATCATTAGGCAGGGGTTCTACTCTCTGATCTGGCAAATGTGTGTCTGTTTGAAGGACAAAGTATTTTGATAAGTTTAATATGCACTGCACTACTTTAGCAGTCCTGCTAATGTCATTCCCTTTATAGGTTTACAAGTGTGTAGTAGGTAATGGCCCAGGAGCCTTAACAAGCCTAGCACATAGAAGGGCCCAGCCATTGTGCCACCTGATGTTACATCCCAGTGCTTGTATCAAGTATAGCCACTGCAGTGATCCTTGGTTTGAACTGTCTATTACACATCCACTCATCAAAATTTCTCTGGAACAGGGTCAGCTAGGTGTTCTGCATGACATGTAAGAGAAGTGTGTTCCAGGGCATGTGCAGTCTATAGGTGAGAGACCTGTCCCACCAGCATGTCATGGTGATTGTGGTACTGAGGTAGATGTCTCTACAGTGTGTGTGGTGTGGATGGATTTATATGTAGCATTTCTAAACCAGCTGGGTCAGACATGGCTTTATAAGTCAAGCACAGATAGCTGCTAATTAGTTGATATGACGCAGATAATAGCTTGGGTCTTCTGAGTCTGTCTGTCTAGGATGTGTGTTTAATGCCTAAAACCCCCTTTGTGAGGTGATTCTGTGACTTCACCAGCTGTAGTAGGTGTCTAGTGAGGTACATGGCAAATGGGCCATAATACTTGAGGAGTGATCTAATGAGGGAATAGTAGACAGAGATCATTATCTCTGTCTTCCTGGATGCAAACCCTTGGAAATGCAATGTGCCATATAGGACTTCCTGACTGCAGTGGCAATGTGGTCCTTTAAGGAGAAGTTGCTGTCAACCTGTGTCTCCAGATCTCTTATAATCCCTACAGTGTTCATTGGGCTGCCATTGATGTGGAACTTACTAGGAACTGAATGCTTTACCAAAGGGGATGATGATGCATGTGGTGGTGTTAAGCTTCTGGCCATGGTTTCCACACCACTCATTGGTCTCAGTGAGGCCTTTCTGTAGGATGTCTGCATCACTTGTGGAGTTCATGATAGCTCCCAGCTTGCAGTCTTCTGTGAACTTGGTCAGACAGAGTTCCTCTGTGTTGTGCTAGACTCCTGAGAAGTAGATGCTGGACTGGACACTATCCAGTACTGATCCCTGTTGGACTCCACTCATGATTGCTTGCCAGTCTGACTTGGAGTTTGCCACTGTCACACTGTGTGTTCTGTGAACCAATTTGCAAACCACCCACTGATATAGGGGTTGAGGCCTAGTTTGTTGGGTTTACCAATAATCCCCCTGACTGAGAAATGGTATCAGAAGCCTTTGCCAGATTGAGGTAGGCTGTATGCAGTGCCTTACTGTCATACACAGCCCTGGTGACTCATTGAAAGACATCAAACAAGTTGAGCAGGCATGATCTGCCATTCACAAAGCCAAACTGTGTGGGGTCCAGAGTTAGGAGATCACCCATATCTTGGTCAATCAGGTCCCTGATGATGTGTCCATACCCATACATAGTAGACTTGTCAGGCTAAGGGTCCAATAATTCCCAGGGTCTGTATATGCTACCCATTTATGGAGAGGGATGACTGCAGCAGTGTGCCATTTTGGAAGGGCAAAGCCTGAGGTGAGGCTGTGACTGATCAGGGCACACAGATGTGGTGCCAGGTCTTTTTGTATGTCATGTAGAACACAGCCACTGATATGTTGGAGTCCCATGGAAGCTGTATCCTTGCCTGTGGACAATGCAGGTCTAACCTGGTCTGCAGTAATGCTGGGTGCCTGGCATTCATCTGCCATTGTGATTGTCCCCTGGGGGGGAGAGAGGGGGGTAAAGCTGGCACTGAATGTGTTGGCAAGAATGTGGCCAATATCTGTTGTTTCATGATAGGAATCAGCATTGTGCAGTACCTCACAGCACTTGTGGTTATTGCTGTGGAGGTTCTTGATATAACTATAAAAGGCTTTTGTGATTGTTAGTGTCTGATGCAAATCTGCCTTCATAGCTGCCTGTAAGTGATTTCATGAGGGATCCCAAGTTGGGTTTGAAGCTAATAAGGGGGTTCACCAGTCTTGGGACACCACTATTTTCTGCAACAGTGTCCTCCTTCTCTTGTACACTTTAGTAATAGCAGGGGACCATCACAATGGCTTCCAGTGTTTGGAGGACAATGTCTGTGTTCTGTTGGCTATGGCTAGTACCATGCATCCATGTACATGTTTGTGCTGTGTATATATGTGTATGATGCAACTGTCATGCAGCTATTTCCCATTGGCATGGGTGCAGTGAAGTCATCCACCCCTGTTTTTATGACTGCAATGTCAGCATTGGAGAGGTTTTGCAAGACGGTTACCTTTGTGGGGGGGCGTGGGTGAGATGTTGAGCTTCATGTTGATTACATCATGTTTGGATCTGACCAGATAGGGATTGACAACTGTGGTTGAGCAACAGTCCCATATGTAAGTAATCAACACAGGTCAAAGTTGTTGCATTCTCTACTGGGGGTCAGTATGAGCGAGTCCAGGGCATTGGAGCTGATGAATTCCATAAAGCGTTGGGCCAGTGTACTGGTGCATGACTACTTTCTCCAGGTGATGAAAGGGTAGTTGAAGTCTCCTACTATGTCAGTGTTGGGTTGGACATTCATAGATGCCAGAGTGCTGAGGAATGTGCATTGACAGTCTAGGGACATAGCTGGGGACCGATAGCAGGCTATGGTGTGGATTGTAAAGTCAGTTTTACCGGAAGTACCTCCAGTGCATTTTGCTGGGATACTAGTCTCGAGGTGTGCATGTTCATTATGAATATGGAGACGACAACACCTGTGGAGGTGTGGTCCATGTTTTGGTGCTGACAGCTGTGGAATGTGTCATAGTCTGTTAGTGCAGGGCTGCTGTCTGCTGCTGTGAACCACCTCTCCATTACATCACAAATGTTAATGTCCTCCACTCTGAAGAGTGCTTTGAGTGACTGTATCTTGACAGTTAGATAGCTACTGTTGAGCAGCATGACCCTCAGATTGCATAAATGTCTAGCTGTTACTGTGGTAATTTGATTTGGAACACTTTCTAATAAGGCACTATATGGGTGACAAGACACTTAACTTGTACCTGGAAACCCAGGGCTGACATATTTAGGACATCTCTGGCATGGTATCAAGGTTTGTCAATCATGTTATCCCAAGCAGAGAGATAGTGGATCCCCTGAGAATAACTCACAGTACGTAAGCCAATGTTGCAGTCAATTATCTGTTGATAGTACTGCAGGATCATTCTGTGTGATAGCAGTATATTGCTCAGGGCTACTGTCACACCTGCCTGGAAACACATAATCCGAGTGTTTAACCATGTCTCTTATTATGTAGCCCGGGGAGGTGTGTCAGAGGTCATTCACACCCACATGAGCAGAGTGATACTTGTAGCTGTTGTGGAGTGGCCTGATTGGATATGTCATGTGTTGGATGCTGGCACATAATAGACAGTTGGCTGTTCCCTCCTCCATATTCAATATAGTGAGTAGGACATCTGTGTACCACAGTGGTCAGCCTTAGGAACTTAGGTTGAGGGGCAAACTTTGTAAGTGACATATGTGTCTTTTGGCATCTGCTATGGCATAGTGTCTGAGTGTGTGTCTGTCTTGCTGGTCTGTGCTCTGTGAAGGTGGGTGTGTGGCTTTTCAATGTATGTCAGGGCTGCCATAGTGGGTGCTGTGGCACGCTATGTGGTCCACATGGTGTGGTGCAGGTGTTGATCTCATCCTCTTGACCAGCTAGTCCAGTCTTTGCTGAAGAGTGCATATTTCCATATTTGGTGATATAGAGGTAACTCTCTCTGGTCTGAGTGTTTGGAGTTTAGACTATAGGGTTGTCTGTGTACATGAGGCAGTTGCAACAGTGCCTCAGAATGGGCGAGTGTACCAGGTTAATGGATGAAAGCACAGAAAACTGCACTTCAATCATGCCAGGAGGGGTGGTCATAAATAGTAAGTACTGGGGCTAATTCCATGATGAACGAGTACTGCTGATAGCTCCTATGTGTGATAAACCTATTGATACAATAACCTGTTGAAGTGCAAAGCTATAATGTTATTTGAAGTGCAAGACAGAAAGAGCTAGCAAGATGTACGGGAGAAACTGAAGTCAGACTTCCTGCCACCTGTAATATTTTACCTCAACTGTGCAGTTATCAACACCTTTGGCCAGTTGCAAGTCCAGTAAGCTCTGTAGCACATGCAGTAACTGTGTAACACTATAGTACAAATAACTGGATAGGCAGGGGTTCTAATCTCAATACTAGAAAGTGTGTGTGTGTGTGTGTGTGTGTGTGTGTGTGTGTGTGTGTGTGTGTGTGTGTGTGTGTGTGTGTGTGTGTGTGTGTGTATGTGAATCAGATACTGTGTGGCTTATACCATTTTGATTTGTGTACTACCACCCATTACACTACTGCCACTCTACTTTACTAGTACTGTTGCTGTCATTCACCTTAGAAGTACCTTTGGACAAGGCATAATTGTGCAAGTTGCATGGTGTGTCTGCTAACTGTGTAATACCATAATACAAATAACTAGACAGGCAGGAGTTCTAATCTCAATACTGGCAATTGTTTGTTTGAGAATCATGTACTGTGAAGGTTATACCATTCTGAGTTGTGTACCAACATACTCATCCTAATTTAGTAGTCCTGTCGATGTCATTCACCTTACAAGTACCTTTGTATGAAGTGAAACTGTGTAAGCTCCATGGCATGTCTGATAACTGTGAAACACTATAGTAGAACATAAATAGATAGGTAGGAGTTCTAATCTCAATACTGGTGTGTGTGTGTGTGTGTGTGTGTGTGTGTGTGTGTGTGTGTGTGTGTGTGTGTGTGTGTGTGTGTGTGTGTGTGTGTGTGTGCGTGTGTGTGTGTGTGTGTGTGTGTGGATCATATCTTATGTGGCTAATACCATTTTGATGTGTGTACCATGCATGGCTGGTGACCACCTCCTGATGCCATACTTTATATAGTGTGGTAATGACATCTGCCTCACATGCTGCATGTGAAACCCTTGTACAGGCCATATCAGTCCTCGGTACAGATGTGTCTGAAACATCCAGATGTTTGGAACCTATTAGTGCTCTGTCTGCCTTAACAATGCCCATGTATGTGACATAGTTGCCAAATAGGCCACAGTGAGTGTACTGACACATATGGAAGCATCCGGTATCATACCTGACTGAAACAGCAAAATGATACACCATCTGCTACCCTCACACTTGTCCATGCTTGTAGGTGCAATACATGAGTCCAGATGCTTGATTTTGCAAGTGAATTGTTCATGTCATGGGTCACATTAAAGGTTGGGAAAGGTGTGGACTGACATATTGTGGTCTCACTCAGTATATATCAGAAACAAATGGCATTTTAATAGGTGTGTGTACATTTTATATCCACTTTATAGCAGTAATGTTTCACACATGTCCCTACCTTAGTCAGTTTGTCCAGCACATTTTTCTGGTGTCTGTCCAGACATCATGCACTGACAGGTTGTGAGGTATGCTACAGGAATGTTACATTCTCTTCAGATAGGCTCATGCAGTGACCACTGTGATGCAATACAATTAATCCCACCATACGTGAACATGCACATAAAGCAATATGGCTATTAGTCATAGTTGTGTGCATGGTAACTTGCATGACCTCCACATGCCTGAGGTATTTCCAAAGCACAAATGAACAATTCCATGCTCACCAGATTCAGGCTGTTGTCCCATATGCCGACCAAAATGACCTACGTAGTTGTGGGAGAGAGATATTGTCAGCAGACTCACATGTGCCATTGGTAAAGGATGGATGCAGCATGTCTGCATATTTACAGTACAACACCCAATACTACACAACTTTTTGTCCTTCACCATGGATTTGCAATTCTGTGCATTAGAAATCCCCATCCACAACTGTAATCTGGCCTGGCACATGCATGTAGATAATGTACAGCTACAAGTATGTCTCATACAGTAGTCTAATCACAGGCTTTGAGGATTTGGTGTGGTTAGCCCCTTACATGTACCCCTCCCCCTGCATTGCTAGCAATCCAAGGTTACTTAACCACCTCAGTTAACCTCCATTTTCCAAACTCCACAGTGCTCCCGACCCAGACGGCTGTCCTGCTGTAAACATGGTATGTAATTTTGTGTTATTGGCTCTTTGATTAAATACAACTGTAGATTTAATAATAAGAGAAATGTTATGCTGACTCTGAATGTTTAAAAGTGCATTAATACATGAGGCTGATGAAAGGTTTCCGTAACTATTTTGTGCTTTCTTGCTGCTGCTAAACTGAAGTGATTGTTGGTGGATCAGTGTAACTTTGTTGAATGCAATGGGCAACTGATTTTGTGCTTTCTTGTTGCTGCTAAACTGAAGTGATTGTTTGTGGGTCAGTGTAACTTTGTTGCAGTATTTAGTCTACTTCTTAAATCCTAGACTCTGTAAAAACGGTCTACTTTTCAAAGGTAGTAGCATTTGGGCTTTATTTTCAGGCTAAAGTGGATTAGTGTGACTTTGTTGCAGTATTTAGTCTACTTCTTAAATCCTAGACTCTGTACAAACAGCCTACTTTAGCGGTAGTAGCATTTGGGCTTTATTTTCAGGCTAAAGATACAAGATGTTGTATGCTGAATAGTGTGACCCTGATTAGCGTTTCGTCTTATATTTGCTATATCCTGCTTACTTGTTCTATTTAGCTACCAAATACTTGAAACTGTTTCTTAGGGCCATGCAGTGTACTATTAATGTAAGGATTATGCTTTTTCTCTCAGTTGCTGTGTTATATATAACATGAAACACTGTTCAATCATTTTTTGCTATAGTTCTATTTCTGCTGATGAACTAACACTAAATATTTATTATTAGGTATTATCTCTTCTCAGGCTCCCATCCTGAAAGGCTCACACAGTTAGGAGGTCTGCATCCAGTTGGGAATTTTTTTAAAAGAAAAATAAAATGGACAGCCACACTGGTCTACCCCCAATAACAAACTTAACTAAGGTTACTACTTTTACTAAAGTCTTTCTGCTTAAACTGTTCAATTCAGCCATACTGGGGCAACAGCACCAAACTTTCCAACCCTTAAATAAGGCTCCTAATGCTAATCAGTTCCACCAAATTGTACTGTTAAAGTTGATGTCTGTGTTTAAATACAGAACATAGATTAGAATTTAAGGCAAGTACTGTATACTGCTGAACTGGGTCTAAAGGCACATTTTAGGCTGTCCCCCACAGTAATTTGGCTCCCTTCATATTGTTAAAATTATCTAGTTTGCCCCCAGTATCTTCTTTCTTACACCTAAAATAATCCTCTGAACATAGTAATTTCACTCTGCTCTCCCTCACATAGCCCTGAAAATTATACCCTGCAACTATAAAATTAACCTGCAAGTGTATAAAATGCAGCTTAAACACAGTCTATAAATTGGTACAAAAAAAACAAATTAAAAATACAGCCAAACATACAACCATACATATCAAAAACCTAAGAAAATACTTGGAGGCAGTGTTAGCCCCGCTCCACTTGCCCTCGCTGCATGCGGGCTTGCTCCTCTCCCCTCCCTGCCCCTGCTTCCACCTGCCCCCACTAGTGCTACATTTAAACTAAATGTAGCCATTCCCCTCATGCTAAGTACCAATCAGTGCCTCATACATCACTGAACAGCGCTCCCCCTTAATCCATTTCCTTCTCTTCCATTCTTCCACACTTGTTAGCACACTCAACCATCAAAATCGGTCTACCCCCTAACAAAATGCAAACAAGTAAAAATATACTAATTATCCTACTGCTTATACTATTTTTATTTTACCATCTTACTGCCCACAAACAAAAACTTGACCATGGTATTCACTACCCAAATGGTCAAACAGCCACCTACAACTTCACACATAACACCAAACACTTTACCATCCCAAGCACACCAAATCTACCACCCTCAGCAAAATATCACCTCTGCAAAGCCACAAAACATAATCCTAAAGAGAAGACTATATAAAACTTATAAACAAACTCCTAAAGCTGAGAGTATCCTGTCACTATAACCTTATAACACATGGGGACATCCATCCCAACCTTAGCCCACCCACACCCAATAACCTTCACTCCCCTACCACAACCCCCCCAGTCAAGCTACCCCTTTCTACTGCCACTAGTACCCTCCTAGCATTTCAACTAAATATTAGAAGTATTAACAATAAGATTCCCAACCAACACGCCCTCCTAGCAACCCACTCCCCAGACATTATGTGTCTTATGGAAACCTGGCTAAAACCTAGTACTACTGATAATGAGATACTACCTCCAGGATATAATATTCACTGGTTAGACCGTACTAACCTAGTACTACTGATAATGAGATACTACCTCCAGGATATAATATTCACCGTTAGACCGTACTAACCTAGTACTACTGATAATGAGATACTACCTCCAGGATATAATATTCACCGTTAGACCGTACTAACCTAGTACTACTGATAATGAGATACTACCTCCAGGATATAATATTCACCGGTTAGCATGTACTAACCTAGTACTACTGATAATGAGATACTACCTCCGGGATATAATATTCACCGCTTAGACCGTACTAACCTAGTACTACTGATAATGAGATACTACCTCCAGGATATAATATTCACTGGTTAGACCGTACTAACCTAGTACTACTGATAATGAGATACTACCTCTGGGATACAATATTCACTGGTTGGACCATACTAACCTAATACTACTGATAATGAGATACTACCTCCAGGATATAATATTCACTGGTTAGACCGTACTAACCTAGTACTACTGATAATGAGATACTACCTCCAGGATATAATATTCACTGGTTAGACCGTACTAACCTAGTACTACTGATAATGAGATACTACCTCCAGTATATAATATTCACTGGTTAGACCGTACTAACCTAGTACTACTGATAATGAGATACTACCTCCAGGATATAATATTCACCGGTTAGACCGTACTAACCTAGTACTACTGATAATGAGATACTACCTCCAGGATATAATATTCACTGGTTAGACCATACTACAAGGAAAGGAGGTGGGATAGCATTCCTTTACAAAAATGCTCTAACCGTTAATAGAGACACCATTCAACCACCCCAATTCAATAATGCAGAACTCCTCATAACCAAACTACAGATTAACCAGAACAAATGCTTGAATATCATGTGTGCTTACATTCCACCAGGCAACAACGTAAATACCCTAGAGGATATCCTATACTGTTTTTTTACTACCTATCCCCAAGAAACCATAGTTCTTGGTGACTTCAATACCGACTTGCACCCCTGCTCCTCTGAACTCCACCCTCACCCCTATAAACTTATCTGGGTTTAAACAGATCATAACCTCTCCCACTAGGATAAACAAACTGACCAACAGGGAAAGTATCCTATACTGGATCCTTGTTAATAACCAACCCCAACTGTACACAGCTGGCACTCTCCCTGATGATCTTAGCAGCTGTTTACTAACCTATATCATAAAACATAAGGCAGGAAACCCTCACCAGACCAAATATAAAACACTTAGAAGCAGGAAAAACTTTGACACTGCTATATTCCTAAATGAACTAAAAGCAGTTGACTGGTCAAAACTAAAATGTCTACCATTAGAAGAGGCTATAGCTCACTTTAACACTAAATTCTTAAGTATCCTTGATTCCCATGCTCCAGCACGTACAATAAAACCTAGATCAAACACAGCACCATGGCTGACAGAAGATACCAAATCTAAAATTAAAACTAGAAACAGAGCCTGGGCCAGCTGGAGAACAACTAAAGCTCCACTTGACCATCTAAAATATTGTCAACTCAGGGATGATACAAAAATGTATTTTACTAGATAAAAAATCTTCTACCGAAATCTCCTACAAAAACACCAAAACAACCCTCAAAAGTTCTGGGCAGGCTTAAATCAACTACTTCATCCAGGTCATTCTACCACCCCAACCCCGGCTAACCACACCCATAGTTCCCCAGAGACCATAGCTGGCGCTTCTAATAACTTTTTCACTGAAACAATCCAATCCCTAGCAAATCAACTAACCTCCACAAACTTAAACCACACCCCTCATCTACCCACTAATCACCCCCAATTTAGCTTCCAACCAATATTCACTAGTTTTATCAAAACACTTATAAAAAAATTAAAACCTACCACCCTCGTTGCTGACCTCCTCCCTGCAGACTACCTACAAATAGCTGCAGATGCCATTGCATATCCCATATCTATCCTTATCAACAGAATCTTATCTGAAAGCACTATCTCTCTGGAAAATATCCCACATCATCCCACTCCATAAAGGTGGTAGTTCTACAGACATATCCAACTACAGATCCATTGCCATTCTTTCCCCACTAGCCAAAATAATAGAGAAATGTGTACACAAGCAACTAATGCAATACCTTACACAGAATAACTTATTATCCAACTCCCAGCATGTTTTCTGTCCATATCACAGCACCACCTCAGCCCTCCTTTCCTTTACTAATGCCATAAACCAAAACAGGAATGACAATAGGCTATCATCTGCCCTCTTTCTTGACCTTTCAAAAGCCTTTGACATGGTCAACCATGAACTTATCATTCTTTCTCTAAAATCTATTTCCCTCAATAAGCATGCAATCCAGTGGTTCCAGTCCTACCTGATTGGTAGACAACAGACAGTACTATGGCAGGGCAAACTCTCCAGCCAGCTACCTCTCATACTTGGTGTCCCTCAAGGCTCCATACTAAGGACACTACTCTTCTCTATTTTTATCAACAACCTTCACACTGCTATCCCTAAAGCTACCTGTATTCAATATGCAGATGATCCCACTCTGATCTGCTCAGCCACCTCCCCATCCGAACTGCAAATCCTAACCCAAAATACATTTAGCACTATTGAGAACTGGCTCACCAACCAACACCTACTGCTGAACCCCAATAAAACTAAACTTCTACTCTTAACCCCAATAGTAGATCTGCCACACTTTCATTCTCTGTAACATCTAACAATGGTACCACTATCTCCCCAGATCAACACACCAAACTTCTAGGGGTTATCATAGACAATAATCTCAAATTTGACCTACAGGTCAACAAAACCATACAGACCATCAATAGGAAGCTTGGATGACTGTATAGAAACAAGGCATTTTTAACCCCACAGGCTAGGACTGCAACTGCCTGGTCACACCTACTCTCTACTCTTTTATATGCCTCGTCTGTACTCTCAAACCTCAACAAATCCAAACTAGTTAAGCTGTCCCATAGCTACAACCATATTGCCAGATTCGCCATAGGCTCCACCTATAGAACCCACCACTGCCAGAAACTGAAACAAGTAGAGTGGCTAGAACTGCCCAGCTTAATTCAGTTGAATCAGCTCTTAATAGCACACAAAATTCTGTACCACCCTGAGGATATCCCCGCACTTATAAATATTATTAAGCCATATAGCAACCTAAGACCCCTACAGTCAGCCAACAAACTACTGGTCCAAACCCACAAAGCTAATAACTCTGCTGGTGAATCCCTGTTTGCCAACTTTGTTGGTAAAACCTGGAATTCGTTGCCAAACTATATAACCCTACAATCCTCCAAAAGTCTCTTAAAAAAAAACCTCAAAAAGTATCTCAAAGTGAACTGGCTTTGCCCATGTACCAACCCTGATTAAGTTATAAACTGAAAGCATAATCTGTAAATATCATAACATGCAACTACGTCACCAAGCTCTATATCCAATCTGACATCTCTTGCTTTTAATTGTGTCTGTCCATGAGAATTGTGAGTCCCTACTAGGGAACACTACTAAGCCATTGTACATAATCACTTTGTTTTATAGTTTATATTTTCCAATGTTATCCAACTTCTTGTGTAATCTATGAAAGTTTGTCTATTTGGAGCTTTTCTCCCCGGGCCTCCTCTGAAAACGGATATTTATCCAATCGGACTATCCTGGTAAACAAATGTAAAATAAATAAATAAATAATCCCCACTGGGACCTTACCTGCACACTCCTTGTCCATTGTGTGGGTGCCACCTACCTCCAGCAAGTGGGGGCTTTGTACCCTAGTGTTGTGCTGTGATGGGTGGCCCAAGCTTGGCAAGGAGCTCCTCATTGATGGCTGCATGACTGGGCTCCCACCTGTGTTTATGAGGTCCCTGGCCATGGCACCAGCCCTTTGCCAGGCATGGAGTATGAGGTTGGTGACATGATGCCACACCTGCTCATATGTAAGTGTGTGCAGGCCCATCTAATTTACCCTGTGGACAGGATCTTACCACAGGGTGGTCCTCTCCAAATGATGTTGCTGGCTTCGGCCCAACAGTACTGTGTGGTTCTGTATTATGGTTTCCATTATCAGGTTGCATTCTGCTGATGAAAAGGTCTCCTGCTGGTGATGTGACATTGCACTTGGTAGACACAAACAGGGAAACACATCACAGGACCCCATACATTTGGCAACAGTATGTCCAGTACCTGCACATGTACCTTGAATATCAGTAGCCAACACTCACAACCATACCATTAGCCACCACTCACAACCACACCATACCCCTGCAATCTATCAGCACAGTATCAGCTTGCATTGTACTCCTGGTCCTGATGAGTCATATTGCCCACAGTGAGGGTAAGTTGTTTGCATAATCTGTCATTCCTCATTGAGGTCTGTGTAAATGGATGACATTAGCCATCTTCCATATGGATGGTGTGTGGATGGTGCTGCGGCTTGGTGTGTAATGCAGCTGGGACCACATGTCTGAGTTAATGTAGGATGCAGACAGGGATAATATGACATCACATGGATACTTAGATCTGTTGCCTTTCAATAGGCAACATGTACCTGCTCACTGGTGATGAGAAGAGGGATGTGGGTGCAGTACATATCCACCTTTCATGGTGCTGAGCCGGGGGGATGTTTGCCCTAACCCTATCTGCATCAGGTTGCCTGTAGCTATGTTGTATGTGTATGTGACCTGATTGGCCACCTTCACATGTTGGATTAGTATGTTGCCTCCAAGAATGCAGGCATATGGGAAGATGGCCTTGTGATTATCCCTGGTGGATGTCTCCAATTTGTACTCATAGTTGGCCTTACAGTAATCCACCTGTGACCTTATATGCTTGTTCAGACAATGGCTGACTTGATGCCGGGTTTGTTCCTGACCATACTTCACCCTGTACAGCCACTATAGGGACCAAGTATGTGGTTTGTGCAATGCTGCTGTCCAGCAAAGGGGATTACTTTACATTGGTGGAGGCAGGTATGACAAGTAAGGTATTGCTGAGTCCATACAGCCATGTATGTGTTCATTCAGTTGTTTGTAGTGAGCATGGCCACAAAGTCATAACACAGTTGGACACCTCTCCAATTTAGTAATGATAATTATGCTTATTGTACTAACCATGGCTGTCAGGGCACTGCAACAACCACTAGCTGTAGAAATGTCACTCTTTTGGGTGCACAGTAACTACGATTACACATGTGTACAACATGTACAGCTATTTTAACTGACATTTTGCATCCCATGTCTGTTTTCATGAGGTGGACACACACCTACTCATACTGACATGTGCATAGCTAATACCTCACATACATGAAAGAGAGGGAAAAGGCTAGGAGGATGGTATTGAGGGGAATAATTGTTAATGTTGGCAGTATGAGTGGTATAGGGACCAGGCTAGCTGATATGGTGGCCAGGGAATGGTTGATATATATATATATATATATATATATATATATATATATATATATATATATATATATATATAGTGTGTGTGTGTGTGTGTGTGCGCAAGAGACCACATGGAAGGGATTATGGCTGGGTGTATGGTAGGCAGGTCACAATTGTGCTATTAAGGTATGGACTGGAGGGGGAAGGGGGTAGGGCTTCTGCTGAAAGAGCAGTATGCCAAGAGTATTTTTGGAGGATGACATAAGTGTCTGATGGAGTGATGTTTCTGAAGCTGTAAGCTGATGGTGGAATGATGACTGTTGTTTGTGCATATGCTATGTAAGTTGGTTGTGCGATGGATGAGAAAGAGAAATGTGACGTCAGTTGTATGATGTGCTGATGACTGTACCCAAGGGTGACAGACTGGTCATTGCAGCAGATTTCAATGGGCATATTTGTGAAGGGAAAAGATGGGATGGGGAATTGATGGGTATGTATGGTGTTAAAAGAAGTGGAGATGTTGAAATGGTAGTGAATTTTGCAAAAAGGATGGACATGGCTGTGGTGAATATGCACTATAACATGAGGGAGGAGCATAGCGTGACATACAAGTGAGCAGTAAGATGCACACAGGTGGAATATATCCAGTGAGGAGGACCAGTTTGAAGGAGATTGAAGACTGTAAAGTGGTGACAGGGGAAAGTGTATTTAGGCAGCAGAGAATGTTGGTATGTGAGATGATGTTGGTGATCAAGATGAGGAGGAGTGTGGGGGCAGTACCAAGGATCAAATGGTCTGAATTGGAAAAGTGCGCTTGTTAGGTGGAGTTCAGGGAAGAGTTGGGACAGGCACTGGGTGGCAGTGACAATCTAACAAATATCTGGTTAAGTACAGCAGAGCTGGTAAGGGAGACAGCTGGATGGGTGCTTGGGGTGATATGTGGATGGAGGAAGCAGTACAAGGACACCTGTTGGTGGAATGAGGAAGTACTAGACAGTATACAGAGATAGAGGTTGGGGAAGAAGGAGTGGGATTGTCATACAGATGAGGAAAGTAAGCAGGAGTATGAGGAGATGATGTGCATGGCAAAGAGAGAGGTGGCAAAGGCTGACGATGGACATATGAAGAGTTCAATGACAGGTTGGACACTAAGGATGGATGAAAGGAATTGTACCGATTGGTTGGATGGATGCACTGAGCTAGGAAAGATGTGCAGCAGATAAGGGTAATGAAAGATGATGCGGTATAGGTACTCACAAGCAAGGAGAGTGTGTTGAGCACATGGCCAGTGCACTTTGAGAGGTTGATGAATGAAGAGAATGAGACAGAGAAGATTGGATGATGTGGGTATGGTGAATCAGGAAGTGCAATGGCTTAACAAGGAAGATGTAAGGATAGCTATGAAGAAGATGAACACTGGCAAGCCTGTTGGTCTACATTAAACACCTGTGGAAGCATGGGCTTGTTATGGGAAATGGCAGTGGTGTGTTAGCCAGTCTGTTTACTGATTACTTGTGAAGCCAATAAGGCAAAACAACGTACCCAACACACTAGTCATAGGCAACTCTATAGTCAGGCACACTGATGTCCCACTCACCAGGCTAAACAAGGAGAAAGTTACTGTCAGCTGCCTGTCAGGTGCCAGGATCCACCACATAACTCACACACTAAGGTCACTCCACAACAAGCACAAATATGATTCTGTCATTGTCCATGTTAGTGTGAACGACCTGAGACGTACCTCCCTGGACTACATGAAAAGAGACATGGAAGAGCTCTCCGATCTTGTAGCCCAGACTGGTATGACCCTAGCCCTGAGTAGCATCCTGCCATCACCCAGAATGATGCCACAGTACAAGGACAAAATGATTGACTTCAACAATTGGCTAAGCTTCTGGTGCCATTCTAAAGGGATCCAGTATCTGTCTGCCTGGGATTACATGGTCGACAGACCATAATGCTTTGCCAGAGATGGCCTGCACCTGTCACCCCTGGGATTCCAGATACTGGCTAAGGTTCTTGCCGCCCCTACAGTGCCTTTTTTAGGCAAGGTTCAAATGACAAATTCACCACCTTAACAGGAATAGGCAAGCAAACACTGAGGGTGGTGCTACTCAATGCTAGAAGTCTAAATCTCAAAATGCAATAACTCGAGGCACTCCTTAAAATGGAAAACATCGATATCTGTGCAGTGACTGAGACCTGGTTCAAGGCTCCAGAGAGCACCCCTGCACCTCCAGGCTATAACTCATACCACACTTTTCGTCCATGTAACCTGGACTGGAACACCAAAGGCGGAGGTGTGTCCATATTCATTAAGGATATCCACACCTCCAGGCTAGTTGCCCAGCATAATGCAGCCGAGGTTATCCAAGTGCAACTAACTCTGGGTAAAACTGCAATCCAAATTGTAGCTTGCTACAGATCACCCACCATGCCCCAGGATTCCCACTCCTCTTTTCTTGATGTACTGGAAAATATTAGGGTTCAACCAAACACCCTAATAATGCATGATTTCAACGACCCCACCATTAACTGTGAAAACTACTCATGTACCAACTCCTTCGCTCAACGCTTTCTGGAATTCATAAACTTCAATGCCCTAGATCAACGTTTCCACACCCCCGCCAGGGGCAACAATATCCTGGATCTACTCATTACCAATATGAGTGACCGGTGTTCCACACCTGAAGTCAACTCCTCATTGGTCCGCTCCGACCATGAGCTAATTACGCTAGATATCCACATCCTGCCTCCACCCCCATTAAGAAAACCATGGTAAAAATTTCTCCAAAGCCAACTTCATGCTTCTTAAGACAGAAGTGGTGAACTTCATGACACCCATGCAGATGGACAATATAGTTACGACTACTGAATCCTACACAATTGCACTTTATAAGCACTTACATGAGTGCATGGATCGTGCTATCCCAAACAGAACCAAGACGCTATCCTCTAAAAAAGGAAGCCAATCTGGTGGTCCCCTGCCATAAACAAACTGTACAACAGAAGGAAGAAATTCTTGCAAAAGAGAGTAAAATCCCACAAGTGGAGGAGCTCCCTGGTCAGCCTCAGTAAGAAGCTGCGATCCCTGATAAAATCCTCCAAAGCTAGTTACGAAAACAAAATTGCCAATGATTCTAAAGGCAACCACAAAGCATTCTATAGCTATGTCAAGAATCTCAATGGCAACACTCAGATCTGCTTTGAGTTACAGCACAATGGCACTAAATATACAGACCCAACTGATATTGCCAACATCCTGGCAGATAGGTTCAGTGCTAACTTTACCCCCCCCTCTCACCCCCTAAAGAGCCCATCTCTATACCAGAAGAATGCAAAGTTCCTGTAATCACAGCTGCAGAGATAAAAACCACACTCTCCAAAGCCAAGAACACAGCATCCATGGGACCAGACAACATCCCAGGCTGCGTTCTACATGAACTACAGAATGAACTGGCACCCCACCTAAGTACCATGTTCAATCATAGCCTCACCTCAGGCTTTGTGCCTGCTGAATGGCACACAGCAACGGTTATCCCACTCCACAAGGGGGGAGCCACCACGGATCCCAGGAACTACCACCCCATTAGCCTGACGAGCCTGGTCTGCAAGGCCATGGAACGTATCATCATGGAACTTATAAACAAAGATATTGGTAATCTCCAAACTCTGGATCCCATGTAGTTCGGGTTTGTAAAAGGCAGATCATGTCTCCTAAACCTGATAGACTTCTTTGAAGCAGTCACCAAAGCCGTAGACAAGGGTAAGGTGGTTCACACAGCCTATCTAGATCTTGCCAAGGCTTTTGACACCATCCCCCACTCTGGAATTATAGATACACTCACTAAACTAGGTATAAATCCCTATGTCACAAGATGGGTTGCCAACTGGCTCACTGACAGAACCCACACTGTGAAAGTAGCAGACTCCAAATCCAACTTCAGACCAGTGAAAAGTGGAGTACCACAGGGTACAGTCCTGGGTCCTCTCCTGTTTGGTATCTACTTCTCTGAAGTATAGACTAACACAGAAGGTGTTTGGCTAATGAAGTTCGCAGATGACTGCAAACTAGGAGCCATAATCGAAACTCCTAACGATGTGGACATCCTACAAAAGGGCCTCACTGAGACAGATGCCTGGTGTCAAAGCCATGGCCTCAAGCTCAATGCCAAAAAGTGCATTGTCATCCCCTTTGGTAAAAACTCTGTACCCATGAACTACAACATAGGCGGTAGTATACTTAACACTGAAAGTGTGATAAGAGACCTTGGGACACAGGTGGACAGTAGTCTCTCCTTTGATAATCACATCACCACAGTAGTCAGGAAATCCTTCTACATGGCACACCTCATCACAAAAGGTTTCTCATCCAGAAAAAAAGAGGTCATTGTTCCCCTCTACTCATCACTCATTTGACCCATTATAGAGTACAATGCCCCTTTTGGTATGTACCTCACAAGACATCTACAACAACTGGAAAGGCCGCAGGAATACCTCACAAAGAAGATTACTGGCCTCAAACAGATGCCCTACACAGACCATCTCAAAAAACTCCAGCTTTACTCCATCGCATATCGCCTACTCAGAAGTGATCTCTGCCTAACATACAAAGCTATGTCAAACCCAGAGCTGTTGGACATGCTCCACTTAAAGAAATCTCAATCCCTCCGAGCTACATGCTTTAGGGACATAAACCTTGTCACCACATTAAACAGAACATGCCGGAGGGATAGATTCCTGTCCCAGAGACTTCCCATACTCTGGAATAAACTACCTATCTATATCAAACAAAACTCTTCATTAGCACTCTTCAAGAAAAATCTTGATGATTGGATGGGAAATAGGAAATTCACCCCAGGAATCACCTCTGTGGCTCTGCTCAACAGTGTCACAGGAAAATAATTTTCTTGGGTGGCAAAAGCCAGGGTACCTTTTTGGCTGGGCTTGTATAGGCCCCAGGGCCGATAACCTAGTACCTACCTATGAACCTATGAACCTATGAAGTGTGAGGTTGCATGATGAGTGGAGAGAAAGTTCTTAGGTACAGTGTTAAGAATGAGGTTGATGTGCAGAGCTGTGATAACTACAGAGGGATAACATTGACCAGTCACAGCATGAAGTTATGGGTAAGAGTAGTGGAAGCTAGGTTACACAGGGAGGTGATGAGTACTGGTCACGCATATGGTGTCATGTATGGAAATGGCACTACCAATGTAATGTTTCCTTTGAGACTGTTAATGGTGGAATACAGAGAAGTTCAGGAGTTGCTCTATGTCTCTCTGGACTTACAGAAAGAATATGACAGGGTGCCTAGGCAGGAGCTGTGGTATTGTATGATGAAGTCATGAATGGAAGAGATATATCTAAGAGTGGAATAGGATATGTACAAGGGTGAGGTGACAGCAATGAGGTCTGCATTGGGATTGACGGATATGTTTAAGGTGGAGGTGAGATGACATCAGTGATCAGTTGTGAGCCCTTTCTGATTTGCAATGGTGATGGACAAGTTAACAGATAAGATCATATGGGAGTCCCTGTTGACTATGTTGTTTGCAGATGACATTGTAATCTGTATTGAGAGTAGAGAACAGCTTTTGGAAACCCTACAGAAGTGGGCATATGCTCTACAGAGTAGAGGAATGAAGGTCAGCAGCACTAGGACAGAATATGTGTGTGTGAATGAGATGGAGGATAACAGATTGTTGACGATGCATGGTGTACAGTTGGCAAAGGTGGATGTGTTCAAATAATTCGGATCAATATTTCACAGTAAAGAGGACTATGGAGGACAGGTGTAGAAGAGAATACAGGCTGGATGGAAAGGGTGGGGAAGAGCGTGAGAAGTGTTATGTGACAGACGAGTACCAATAAACATGATATGTAAGGTCTACAGAGGATAGTGAGACCACCTATGTTATATGGGTTGGAGACAGTGGCACTGATAAAAAGGCAGGGTTCAGAGCTGTACATGGCAGAGTTACAGATGTTATGATTTGCACTGTGTGGGACATGGGTGCACATGTTTAGCAATGTGTATATGACAGGCTCAGGCCATGTTGGATGGATATTAGGCAGTGTTGGAGAGGCAGCACTACATCAGTTTGGACATGTGCTGTGGAGGGGTGCTGAGTATATTATGAAAAGGATGGTAAAGATGTAGCTGCCAGGTAAGAGGAAGAGAGGAAGGCCTCAGATAAGGTTTCTGGATGTGGTGAGAGATGACATGCAGGTGGTTGGTGTGAGAGGGCAAGATTCAGAGGACAGGCAGAAATGGCAACATATGATCCACTGTGGCAATCCTGAATGGGAAAAGCCAGCGGACAATAAGGGGGATGTTGTAATGTCAGTCTTCATAGATTTGGCAAGAATTTGACTGACATAACACAACTCTATGGGTAAATGACTGCAAATATGAGGCACACATGTGGTCAGTGTGCAGATCACTGGACAGTTAAATGGTATGAGCTCAGTATATAACATACAGTTCAACGAACACATCTTCAGCAGTACTTTACTCTGCACATGCTCTGTATAGCTGTTTTATATTTACAAGGCAAAATGTGTATGTAGTTATATGCACAGGTAACATATGGATATGTACAACATCCCATTTCCTGGCCTAGTCACTACAGACAGAACCACATGCTATGGCCATCTGTGCTGTTCAGCAGTACATCAGTACAGCAAGTCTTGTTGAGGCATATGCTTTCAAAGCCCTATTTTCTGTTATTACAAACCACCTACAGCATTCAATTACATGCTTACTTGTTTCACATACCTTTTTTTTCTGGACATTTCACAGATCTATCTTTTCTTTTTTTTCCTCACACTACTTCAGGTTTGTAGTGATGGACTGTCTATGACAGAGGTGGTTTGAAGAGATGGAAGCTTGTCTTTTGTAGGTAATGCTCATGACCTTGTGATGGCCTGAGCAACAATTGATGCTCCCCAGTTACTGATTGCATGCAGAGCAGCTGTGTAGTTATTCTAATAGCCAATGTCATGGCAACACACTCCTATAATTGAGTACTCCATGTGAGCATTGGCCCTTTCCCTTACCTGTGAGGAAGTGATCCTGGAGGTGTGTGAGCTAATACCTCTTAGAACAAGACCTGTGGAGACAAGCTAACTAAATGGTGGAGAAGATACAATACTTAAAGGCAGAATGTGAGTATTGCTGTTATATGTTTTGAATACTGCTTGTTTAACAGGGTTTGTCTGAACATGCTACTTCTGCATGGGTTTCAGTCTGACAAAGTTATGTGTCTTCAAAGCTCTCAACTGTAGGGCTATCCACATAATGGCCAGAGGTTTGCCTGTTATGTTTGGTCTGTTCCCCAGACAGGTGTTGTCCTTGGCAAATCAGTGGCATACTCTGTTGATTGCAATCAGTACATGCCAATATCCATTTGTGTTTCAGACTTTATATTCCTCAGAAAAGATTTGTTACAACAAACCCTGTAATACCAGCAATTTTCTCAGTGCATAACAGCAATATTTTAAGTATGGCCATATTTTTGGGCTTCAGTCCCAAATTATGTCAGGCTTGGTACAGATGCCATACAGTAGGAGGTTGATAGGTAGGGTCTACCATTATTTTATTCTGTCATTCCTGCTAAGGGGAAAGGGTAGACAACATGTGGGACATTCAAGAGGATGGTGTATGGAAAATGCTCTTAGATGCACTTGTAACATCTTTTATGTGGGGGAGAGTAACACGTGTTTTAAAACTAGGCTTATAAAACATGTGAGACATATTACCGATGAGGAAGAAGACAGTTCTATAGCTGTACATTTCAGTAATTCTCATATGGGGGTAGTAGTCATAAAAAAGATCTGTTATGTATAGAATCAGTTTAAATTCTTAAATGTGATACTTTATCCCTTAGGGAGTTGAATGTGTAGTGTAATTGGAGGCTGTGTATATACATGTAATTAAGTGTAGTGGGTTACAAGGTACTGCTCTGAAAAAAAGTCTGTTTCTCAGTTTGGTCAAACAGTCAGTCATAAAAGAACAACTGTTATGTACAGAATTAATGTATGTTTTTAAATGTGATACTTTATCTCTTAGGGGGTTGACTGAGGAGTGTAATTGGAGGCAGTGTATTTAAATGTACTTAAATGCTAATTGCTTCTTCTAATTAAGGCAAGTATTTCTTGTAATGTGTTATACCTTGAAGGCTTTGGCAAAGACATCAGAGTAAAACAAACTTGTGTGAATTGCTGGCTGTTTGTAGTTTTGTTTACTATTGTCACTCATTGTAGTTGTGTTGCTAAGAGGTCACTTTATATGTCTGGCCATTGTGTATGGCCTATCCTGGTTTTGTAGCAGTGTATTGTTCACTTATTATTTGGACTGGCGGGGCAGATGTGAGTGTCATTCCTTTCATATCCAACTGTGCATGCTGCCCCAGTTATGGGTGGTCTGTCAGCAGCATATGTTTGTATGAGCATTTAGAGACATGTATGCATATATATTTATACATACATACACACACAGATACATACACACACACACATATATATCTATATATATATATATATATATATATATATATATATATATATATATATATATATATATATGTATATATATATATATATATATATATATATATATATATATATATATATATATATATATATATATATATATATATATATATATAGGTCTATGTCATTTTGTCGAAAATCCATTTTGCCGAAAATTCCTTACTGGCTAGAAAAGGGCTGCTGAATACAGAGTGATTAAGGCACTTTTAAGCAATTGTAAGTGGATATGCACGGGTATACTTGGTGGTAAGCAGAGCTAAAACACGGTTAAACCAATAGGCACTTAAACTATGTAGGCTTCACTTGCCGATGTCTACCAGTGTGCAAATATGCTTAGCAGAGCTAACCACTGGTTATCATTCACATTTAAGCAATGTGTACACCTGCTAAGCATAGCTCAGCCCTGGTAACCATTGGTCACATTCCAGTCTCATAAAATATTAGAGTAATGACATCATGTAATAAGTTTATTTAATTTCCTGTACATAACATGCTTTTATGTGCTCTCATTACAGTAGCAAGGGGTGTGACTATACTATACAGGACACCTGGGTATACATGGGTAGTATCCCATTTTTTTTTATTTATTATTTTTATACATGGGTGGTATCACATGTTATAAGCAGTCACACTTGCATGTTACACCAACTACAGTACACTGGTTGACAAATATGATTCCACACATATTGTATTATGAAATTAGTACTGTTGACACTGCTTTTCCATGTAAAATTAGATTGCCTATTGTAGTACTCCAACCATGCACCTCTGCATGCATAGCTGGGATTCTGAGTACTACACTATCTTGTTCTTGGTGTTTCAGCTGTATGTTTTTATGTATTTCCTATTGGATATTGATATGATACTATTATATTAACTGTAGACTACTATGTTTTATTCCCATGTCATTGAGCACTCCTGTCATGTAGTAATGGCATACATTTTAGTTTCAGACTTCTATCCTTCAGGACATTCAGACTAATGCATAACATGTTTGCTTTCCACTTCCTGTCTGTCCTCTGTGCAAATGTACAAATGTCAGGTATTGCTAAGGCCATACAACTATGTAGGTGCCCACATAGTTTTGTGCTGTGAGCCTGGGCAGTGCTGCTAGCTCCAACAAATGGGACATCCTTCATGTGGGCCTTGGCCTTATTATTTGCCTGTGTGAGGGACATTACAGAGGTGGTGAGCTACAGATTTACAGACAGTAGGTGGAAATACTTCACAGGACAAGACAGGACATCTGGAGACAGCACAACAACATGGGGGACATATCTCCAGAATTGTGAACAGATTCTATGTCAACATCAGTGCTGTTATACACATGGTGGGTTGACAGGTTGACAGGGTTTGTGTGGACATGCATTTAGTGAGTGACTTCACTTCTGACAGTGATATGTCTCTGACATACCTCTCCACTGGCATGCTATCCACAAACTGGCCACATGTTTGCCTGTTATGGTTTCTCTGTTCCCCAGACAGTTGTTGTCCTTGGAAAATCAGTCAGAGACTCTGGGAATGCAGTCAGTCAATACTAAACTCCACTGGAATTGCTGCCTTCATATTCCTCATAAAGGATATGTTACAACAAACCCAGTAACAACAGCAACTGTCTAAATTTCTGACAGCAATATGTCCAATCTGTGCCTGTGTTTGTGCCTCTGTCCCCAAATGATGTAAGGCTTTGTCCAGATGTCATGCACTATGAGGCTCAGATGTTTTTAGTACCATTATTTCTTGCCTTCATTCCTCCTGTCATCCCAATGATGTAGTAGACCCACAGACAAGTTACAGGGAAGAGGCCATAGATATCAGTCCTGAGCCTGTATATTCTGAGGGGAACTGTACATTTGAGAGGTCTGTGCATGTCTGGCCATTGTTGACAGACTGTTGGGATTGTGTACAAATGTTATGTGTACATGTTATTTGGGCTGTGTATGGAGAGGCGTAGATGTAAGTGTTATGGCTCCTTTTTTATCTGACTGTGCATGCTGCTCCAGTGTCTGCTGGTCTATTGGCTGTATGTCTTTGTAGCGGCAGACTGAGATGTGTCCTGTACCATGGTCAAGATTCAGACTACACTGAGAATTGGACCACTATATGTAGGGGTAGAGTGTGACTGGAAAACTATTATGTATTTTTTCACACAGTCCGTATACTCTACTGTTCACCTAACCTACTGGTATGTGACTGTGGTGGAATTGGTTGTTGGTATGCACTTTCACACTGGTGTCTGATGTTTGGTGCTGTAACATCCCTATATTGCCTGACATCCCTAAGGGGGATGACAACACATTCACTGACATTGAGCTTAAGGCCATAGCTCTGACACCAGTCATTGGTCTCAGTGAGGCCTTTCTGTAGGATGTCAACATCACTTGGGTAGTTAATAGCTCCCGACTTGTAATCATCAGCAAACATTGCCAGCCAGAGTACCTTCATGTTGGCATGGACTTCAGAGAAGTTGATACCGAACAGGAGAGGACCCAGAACTGAACCCTGTGGAGCTCCACACATGACTGGTCAGCAGTTTGACTTGGACTCAGCTACTTTCACACTGTGGGTTCTATCTGTGAGACAGTTTGCAACCCATCTACTGTTATTGCAACCCACCTACTGTTATAGGGGTTGATGCGTAGCTTAGTGAGTTTATCCATGAACCCTGAGTGTGGAATGTTATCAAAGGGCTTGGCAAGATAGAGGTAGGCTGTATGAACCACCTTGCCTTCATCCACAGCTCTAGTGACTGACTCAAAGAAGTCGACCAGGTTGATTGAACAGGCATGATCCACCCTTCACAAAAACAAACTGTGTGGGATCCTGAGTATGTTGATTCCCCTATCCCTGTTTCTTAGGTCCATAGGTTCATAGGTTCATAGGTTCATAGGTTGGTACTAGGCTATCGGCCCTAAGGCCAATGCAAGCCTAGCCATAACAATTCCCTGGATATTTCTTCCCACAATATTTACTTCTCTGGACCCCTGTCTAGGAGGGCAACTGACATGATCCCTGAGGTGAATTTCCTATCTCCAATCCAATCATCAAGGTTCCTTTTGAAGATGGCCAAGGAGGCGCTCTGCTTGACATGTATGGGCAGTCTATTCCAGAGTATGGGGAGTCTCTGGGTCAGGAACCTATCCCTTCAGCATGTTTTGTTCATTGTGATGACAAGGTTTAGATCCCTGGAGTGTGTGGCTCTGAGGGATTGGGATTTCTTTAAGTGGAGCATGTCCAACAGCTCAGGGTTTGACATGGCCTTGTATGTTAAGCAGAGATCGCCTCTGAGTAGACAATATACCACAGAGTATAGCTGGACTATTTTTAGATGGTCAACATATGGCATCTGCTTTAGGCCTGTGATTCATTTAGTAAGGTATTTCTGTGGCCTTTCCAGCTGTTGCAGATGTCTTGTGAGGTACATACCAAACGGTGCATTATACTCTATAATGGGTCTAATGATGGATGAGTACAGTGGGACAATGACCTCCTTTTTTCTGGATGAAAAGCCCTTAGTGATGAGGTGTGCCATATAGAAGGATTTCCTGATTGTTGTGGCTATGTGGTTATCGAAAGTGAGACCACTGTCCACCTGTTTCCCTAAGTCTCTCATCACACTTTCGATGTTTAGTGTCCTGCCACCTATGTAGTAATTCATGGGTACATGTTTTTTTCCAAAGGGGATAACTATACATTTCTTGGCATTTAGCTTGAGCCCATGGCTCTGGCACTAGGCATCTGTTTCTGTAAGGCCCTTTTGTAGAATATCCACATCATTTGGGGATTCAGTAATGGCTCCCAGTTTGCAGTCATCTGCGAACTTTGTTAGCCAGAGTCCCTTAGTGTTGGCCTGTACTTCAGAGAAGTAGATGCCAAACAAGAGTGGTCCCAGGACTGAACCCTGAGGTACTCCACTTGGATTTGGAGTCGGCTACTTTTACAGTCTGGGTTCTGTCAATTAGCCAGTTGGCAACCCATCGAGTGATGTAGGGATTTATGCCCAGCTTAGTAAGTTTATCTATGATTCCAGAGTGGGGGATGGTGTTGAAGGCCTTGGCGAGGTCCCGATAGGCTGTGTGGACCACCTTACCCTCGTCCACAGCTCTGGAGACTGATACGAAGAAGTCAATCAGATTCAGGAGACAAGATCGGCCCTTCACAAACCCAAACCAATGTCTTTGTTTATAAGTTTCATGATAATGCTTTCCATGCCCTTGCAGGTCAGGCTTGTCAGACTGATAGGACAGTAGTTCCTGGTATCCAAGGTGGATCCTCCCTTGTGGAGCGGGATAACTGTAGCTGTGCACCACTCAGTGAGCATGAAGCCTGAGGTGAGGCTATAATTAAACATGACACTTAGATGAGGTTCCAGTTCATTTTGTAGTTCATGTAGTACACAGCCTGGGATGTCATCTGGTCCCATGGATGCTGTATTCTTAGCTTTGGAGAGTGCGGTTTCTACCTGTGTGACCATGATTATTGGAATTTGACAATCTTTTGGTATTGAGATGGGCCCTTTAGGCAGTGAGAGGGGGGTAAAGTTGGCATTAACACGATCTGCCAGGATATTGGCAATATCCTTGGGATCAGTATACTTAATGCAATTCTGTTGTAGCTCAGAGCAGATCTGGGCATTGCCATTTAGATTCTTGACATAGCTATAGAATGCCTTGTGGTTGTCTTTGGAATCTTTGACAATTTTATTTTCGTAACTAGCTTTTGAGGATTTTATGAGGGATCTCAGCTGATGATACATTCCATAGCTTTACACGACAGCCTTGTCAGGCTAATGGGTGTGATACTTACCAGGGTCTGCAGCCACTCCTCCTGTGTGGAGAGGGATAACTGTAATAGTGCACCAGCCAGTAGGAACAAAGCCTGAGGTGAGGCTGTGATTGAACAAGGCACACAGGTGAGGTACCAGTTCACTCTGTAGTTCATGCAGAAGACAGCCAGGTATATTGCCAGGTCCAATAGAAACTGTATTTGTGGCCTTGGACAGTGGTGTGTTAACCAAAGCAGCAGTACTACTGTATGCCTGACAGTGTACTGGTATTGTGATATGTCCCTTGGGAGTAGGGAGAGGGGTAAAGTTGCCACTGAATCTGTGTGCCAGTATATTGGCAATATCTGTCGCTTCAGTATAGGAGTTAACATTGTGCAGTAGCTCAGAGAACATGTTGGTATTGTCATGGAGATTATTTACATCACTATAAGAGGCCTTGTGGATGTCTTTACTGTGTGCTGCAATTCTGTTTTCAAAGCTAGCTTTACAGTATTTGATGAGGAATCTCATCTTTTTGTTGAGGGTGATAATGGTTTTTTTCCAGTCTTGGGACTCCACCTTACACTATATCAGTTTCCTCCTTCTGTTGTAGAATTTTTTTGGGCAGGGGACCACCTGATTTGCTTCCTTTGTCTGGAGGGGAGCATCTTGTTTCTATTGGGTATGGCGGAATCCATGCAGTTGTGTACTTGTTTGTACTGCATTGGTGTGTGTTTGGAGGTCATGCAACTAGTCTCCATTTGCATGGGTGCTGTGAAGTTAGCCACCTCTGTTCTTTGGAGGCCAAAGTTAGCTTGGAAAGATTTTTCATGGTGGTTACCTTTGCAGGGGGTGGGAGAGATGTGGATTTCTAAGGTGATGACACTGTGGTCAGATCTAACCATGGTGGAGTTGGCTACTGGTGTACAGCAACAATCACCCATGTTAGTATTGAATAGGTCAATGATGTCGCTACCTGTAGTGGGTGTAGAAATGAGCTGGTCCAGGCCATTGGAATGAATGCATTCCAAGCAACATTGGGCAAGTGCATTGATACATGGGTAGCTTTCACAGTTAATGGAGGGGTAGTTGAAGTCAACCAGTATAATAGTGTTAGGTTGGACAGTAATATTCTCCATGGCGCTTACAAACATGGGGTTTGACTCTTGGGACATGGTTGGGGACCTATAGCAGGATATGATTTGAATTGCTGTCTTACCCTGTGTTAGCTACAGCTGCCGTATCTGTGATACATTATGTTGGGCTAACAGTCTGGACGTGTGCATATCCTTTGTGAATAAGTAGTGGTTCAAGTGAGTGCCTTTTAAGATTTAGACTTCTAGTGTTGAGCAGTATGACCCTCAAATTGCATTTGTTTGTAGCTGTTATATATTTAGGTATATTTATGTATACATATATATGTGTATATATATATATATATATATATATATATATATATATATATATCTGTGTGTGTGTGTGTGTGTATACTTTTCTATATATATATATATATATATATATATATATATATATATATATATATATATATATATATATATATGTGTATGTATATATGTATATATATATATATATATATATATATATATATATATATATATATATGTTTATATTTTACATGTATACCTCTATAGATATATTTTGTGTCTACATTTGTCCACATATATGCATCACCATACATAAATACATGTATATATAGAAAACCTGACTGATTCTAAAGAATCTTTTCCATACTGTTGAATGACTCTACTGACTGATATGTTTGTAAAAGAATCAATGTTTTGTAGAGCTCACATGGTGTAGTGGTGCATTGCTCTGACTATTGTGTACAGGGCCCTGGGTCCAAGACTTGGCAGGACTGATACTTTTCTTGCAAGACAGAACAGTTGCTGCTGGAGACAGAGGGATAAGAGCAATATTTCAAAGAGATCCCTATTTTGGGCCCCTTGACCCCCATTTTGACATCCTTTGGACAGATTTGTTAGAGGTTTGGTGTATGGATCTAATGTGCAACTCCAATACATATATATGTAAATATATATCTATATATGTATATATAGGATATGTCTACATATATGCATACATTTATATATATATATATATATATATATTTTATGTACATAGATGTATCTGTATGTATTTATTTACCTTTCTATCTATACATGTATTTCTAAATGCATATATTTCATATGTATATCTCTACATATATTATGTATTTATTTGTCTATGCATCTCCATACACATATACATTTGTCAAAACTTGACTAATTCTACAGAATCTTTTCTCTACTGTTGAATGACTTTACTGAATGATATGCTTGAAAAACCTCCCCCATATCTGCAGTTCAGATGGCTTAGTGGTAGGCTGCTGTGGTTATGGTGTGTAGGGTCCTGGGTTCAAGACTTGCAAGGTCTGATCATTGTATTGCTGGGCAGAACAAAGGTTGTTGGATACAGAGTGATTAAGGGACTTTTAAACAGTTGTAAGTGGGTTTGTGCAGAGCTAAGCGACACTTACATCAGCTTAGCTTAACTTGCATCTGCTTAACCCATGCTAATGTTAAATAAAGAAAATACAAAACGGACATATGAAAATGCTGAAATAGGGGCTAGCAGGGGGAAAAACAAGATGAGAGGCAGCTAGGGATGTGCAGGGCGGGTGTAGGAAAGGAACATAGCTCTGCATTTCTTCAACAGCAACAGCTAATATGAATGTGGGCGATTTGGAATTTAGATCCTCATACCACACAGGGAGGGGGTGTGGATGACATACAATAATGATAATTAGTGGGGTAGATTGAGTAAGGGGACCATG
This sequence comes from Protopterus annectens, assembly GCF_019279795.1. NCBI lineage: Eukaryota > Metazoa > Chordata > Ceratodontiformes > Protopteridae > Protopterus > Protopterus annectens. Next base: position 968,569,138 of record NC_056748.1, on the reverse strand, counting down.
TCTCTGGACGAAATGTAAAGCTATGTATGGGACATAATTTTGTTTTTGGGAACAGATGCCCTTTTTTTTAAGGTTAGAGTGGGATGTTGGGGAAGGAGTGTAGGTAAGTGTGGGTAGGAACCTTTGGTAGGAGAGGTTGCATTTGCAGGCAGACAAGATACACAAGACAGCAGACAGGGTTGGTGTGTGACACATGGGGGGGAGACGCCTTGGACGGAGAGAGTGGTTGGGAATCAGATGCCCATGAGCCCCGTAGATGATAGTAGTGGGACTGATATCCCCACCTGATGACAGTCATCACTACTCCTTCACAGCCCCAAAAGTGGCTGTGCTGTGGGCTGAGCTGGAGGGGCCAGCTGCCCCTTAAGCTGCAAAAGTTTGCCCTCCATATGGAGAAGTTGTTCATTCAGCTGCAACTGGAGGACACTGCGCACTATGCCATGGACCTCTCACCAGGTGATAAGATCCTCACTGCGCCCACATGCAGGGAAGGACGAGTCCCATCCCCTGCAGCAGTTCCACCCAAGGGAGGTCCTGGTTGGTTCCCAGATGTGTTGGGACCCAGTGCCTCGGCCAGATTTGGTGGGAGAGGCAGATCCGCTGGGATCGGCCATCCTGAAAACGTGCTATGGAGTGAGAATTAATAAGGTGTATTGGTTAGTCATGAACAAAACATTTCAACATTAGTCGAAACAGCATGCATGGGTGTTCCAATTGACTCAGAATAATGGAATTGTAGCAGTGGCATGGCAAACAGAACACATGCAAAAATGGAATGGCAGTCAGGATTGCAACAGCATGCCGGTTATATTTATGTCAACAGGCCAACAACAATGGTTATTCAACAAGGTATGTTAGTATGCACACATTTTCAAATATAATAACCAAAATGGAACAAAGGTTCCAACAGTAAGTTTTGGTAACAACATACCCATATTACATTTTGTGCAATTATTGGAGCAGATGAGTGGTGGGGGAAGAGAAAATAATTCCATTAGCAACTACATTCAGTGATACTTCTCAATATACTACTGTTCAATACTCTACAGTTCTGCCCTCCCTTAACCTCTACCTGGGGCATGCAGCTACTACAGTACATACACACCTGTACATATGCGCACCTGGAGTACTATGGGGCATGGTATGACAACTCTACATACATAAGTATAGGGGATTCATACATGTCATACTTACTGGTACAAGTAACAATGTGTTCCCTGTCCTGCTGTTCTGCAAGTGTGCTTTTGGCATACTTGTACTGTGATGTTATCTGAGTGCAGGTTTTTTGGCAACAGGATAAACTATCCATTACAGCATGACACTTGAGAGGCTTGTATTGGCCAGACTGCATAGTATAGATGGCTAGCCTGCTTCTATTTGTAGGACTGGGGCTACTCAACAGAACATTTGTACACATTTCATACATATACCCATCATACTGCTTCCACATTCATACATATACCCATCATACTGCTTCCACATTCATACATATACTCATCATACTGCTTCCACATTTCATACATATACCCATCATACTGCTTCCACATTCATACATATACCCATCATACTGCTTCCACATTTCATACATATACCCACCATACTGCTTCCACATTCATACACATACTCATCATACTGCTTCCACATTTCATACATATACCCATCATACTGCTTCCACATTTCGTACATATACCCATCATACTGCATCCACATTCATACATATACCCATCATACTGCTTCAACATTTCATACATATACCCATCATACTGCTTCCACATTTCATACATAAACCCATCATACTGCTTCCACATTTCATACATATACCCATCATACTGCTTCCAAATTTCATACATATACCCATCATACTGCTTCCACATTTCATACATATACCCATCATACTGCTTCCACATTTCATACATATACCCATCATACTGCTTCCACATACATATACTCATCATACTGCTTCCACATTTCATACATATACCCATCATACTGCTTCCACATTTCATACATATACCCATCGTACTGCTTCCACATTTCATACATATACCCATCATACATGCTTCCACATTTCATACATATACCCATCATACTGCTTCCACATTCATACATATACCCATCATACTGCTTCCACATTACATACATATACCCATCATACAGCTTCCACATTTCATACATATACCCATCATACTGCTTCCACATTTCGTATATATACCCATCATACTGGGTCCACATATCATACATATACCCATCATACTGCTTCCACATTTCATACATATACCCATCATACTGTGTCCACATTTCATACATATACCCATCATACTGCTTCCACATTCATACATATACCCATCATACTGCTTCCACATTTCATACATATACCCATCATACTGCTTCCACATTTCGCATATATACCCATCATACTGCTTCCACATTCATACATATACCCATCATACTGCTTCCACATTTCATACATATACCCATCATACTGCTTCCACATTTCGCATATATACCCATCATACTGCTTCCACATTCATACATATACCGATCATACTGCTTCCACATTCATACATATACCCATCATACTGCTTCCACATTCATACATATACCCATCATACTGCTTCCACATTTCATACATATACCCATCATACTGCTTCCACATTCATACAAATACCCATCATACTGCTTCCACATTTCATACATATACCCATCATACTGTTTCCACATTTCATACATATACCCATCATACTGCTTCCACATTTCATACATATACCCATCATACTGCTTCCATATTCATACATATACCCATGATGCTGCTTCCACATTCATACATATACCCATCATACTGCTTCCACATTTCATACATATACCCATCATACTGCTCCTGCAAATAAACCTGTGGGGAAAAAATCTGTTCACAATAGATTAGTGTTTCTGCCCATGTTCAAGTTTACAGCTGTAGAACTAGAATGACATAGTAGCAGTCCCTGGATTTGAACCATGGTGTGTGTGTGTGTGTGTGTGTGTGTGTGTGTGTGTGTGTGTGTGTGTGTGTGTGTGTGTGTGTGTGTGTGTGTGTGTGTGTGTGCAAAAGGGTACTACAGACCTAGTCTTTATCAGGCTGAGCTCCTGTGGAAGCGATGCCTTTTACTTGAGTTATTTCTGTCTATTTATCAAATGTCTTTTTATTTATTTTCCATAATAACTACAACAAAAATCAGAACAAAAATCTGTTGATGTTACTGTTTGTACAATATGAGCAGATTATTAAAACTAGACATTTGGACAATTTAAGCACTTCAGTAGCCATGGTGGTGCAGTGGTTAGTGTTGTCACCTCACAGCAAGAGGTTCTTCTGTTCAATTCTTGATTGGAGTGCCTTCTGTGTGCTGTCTACATGTCCTCCCTGCAGTCAACTGACATCTAAAGACATGCAGGCAGGTGTGTGTGTGAATGGATGTGCCTTCTTTGAAGTTTGGGTGTCAGGCTGGCAACTTAGCACTATAAAAATCCATTGCCAATCATTAGTGGACTGGAGTTCCACTGTGGTGACCCCTAATTGGTAAAAGCCAAAAGACACAATGTAATAAAACATACTTCAATTTAGAATCAAGTCAACACACTCTACTTTTGCAGTCTGCACCTCTTAGTGTCTCACACTTTCCTGTACATTCAGGACTACATACAGCTGAAATCCAAAGGTTAACACAAGACAATGCTGGCATGAACACAGTACAACACATTACTGAAGAAAATATTTACTTTTGCATTCTGTCAGTTATTTCAGATCCACATTCTGAACTATGCAGACAAACAGTGCTAAATCACTTCAGTTACTGCATGCTGCAGCAGCTGCACAATTGTACTTTTCAGATACAAGACAAATGAAAGACAACAGTTTCTGGTAGTCAGCATTATTGTTTTTGACATAACACTTTCTATAACTTAGAAATCCACAGTTAGTATTGCTGCATGATCTGCACAAGATGACTGCTTCTTATTTGTAACTGTTACAGTAGCCCTGACACAGCAGTTTCTTAGCAGGTTCTTTTAGACAACCTAATACATATCCTACTCTTCCTCCCTTCAATTGTGCCTTGTTTGCTACAAAACACTGTATTACACAGTAGCTGGCACTACTGAGTTCTAACACTGGCAGCCTGACACATGCGTTTATTCAGTACAGTTAGAGCACAATTTTATATATATATATATATATATATATATATATATATATATATATATATATATATATATATATATATATATACAGACTGTACTACCTTTACTATTTCTGATTTATTTCAGCAGATATTATGAATATTTCTGTACACACCAAACTCTCAGCGCAGTCGGGCCAAGCGCTGTGCATGGGCATCAACATTTACAGCCTTCTCAGCAGCAGCTGTATGGGGAAAGAACACACATTAAACACACCTACACAGTAACATATACAATTTTTAAATAACTATTTACAAATAGACTGGATACTTAGTCAAACGTCTGGGACCTCCTGCCTCATGCCTCTTGGATCCACTGGGCCAAGAGCTCACCACTTCTACTCTTTAGGTCATCATAGTAATAACGCACCTGCTCATCAGTTCGGGGAATGCCAGTGGCACTGGTGAGATTACATGCCAGATGGTCCCAGGCCTCCACTTTATATTGGGAACCTGGTACTGGCCCTGCAGCAGTCTAGCTTCTTGATCTTTGATAAGGAGTCCAACCATGACCCTGGACTCCTGGATGCCCCAGCATTGCGCTTGAAAGTGAACACCCTCTCCTACACCTGACATTGTTGCTGCCCTGATCAGACTTGAAGAGAGATGGCTGTATTCCCACCTGTGCAGTTTAAATAAGGCCATTTTCCCCGCACTTTTCCGTGATTGGCTGATTTTCAAATATGCCAAGCTATGCTTAGCCCCTTGCAAATCCGCTTAGCAAGGCTTAAACCAGCTAAGCAAAGCTTGCAGTTGCTAAGGATTGTTTATATTTTCATGCTTAAGTACTCCTTATCTAGTTTCAGCAGAGCTGCAGCAGGCTTAGCTGGCCTCAAACAATTATTTAAAAAAATAAATAAAACATTTTTTTTACATTTCCATATGGCATTTTCCCAGCCCTACACTACCATACATGAGGCATATGACTTACAAATATCATTTCAATTCATAAAAATTAATTTACAATTGCTTCCACACATAAAACACATTAGCCACAGCTAGGATTCAAACTGTGCATGTTTGACACTTGAAACCAGAGCTCTCACCACTATACTACATCAGCAAGGAGGGTTTTGTCTTCACAATTCTATTTGACTCTCAAACAGCATTTAAGCTGGGCTGAGCAAGGGGTCATGGTGCGCAAACCCGCTGAACTTTGCTTAAACTTTCTTTTTTGTTGTAAAAAAATAAAAACGAAATATTAAATTACATATATTTATCAGCAGGTTGCAGGCATGTGGGGCAGGGATCTGGCCATTCCATGGATAGTCATGTACTGTGCGGGGCTACTTCTTAGGGATTGTGTGCTTACTTTTTTTTTTCTTATTTCATTGTCCACGGACACTGCCATGCTCAATTTTACATTTCAGTGTCTGCCAGGCTCTAATATTATGCTACATTTTGAGTGCAGGGGGTGTGTTTAAGTGTCTGTGCAGGACTTATACACACCCACTGCACTCGTACCTGGATCATGTAGGTGTAGGAGTACATCAGTGTGCCCTCATTAATATGTAGGGTGCGCTGCTGCTGTATTCCTACACGGAACAGTCCATGCAAGAATAGACTATTCCTGCACGAACTGTTCATGAATCCAGGGGGCAGAGTATGTGTGTATATAATAGTGACACCCCCTGTGCTTTTTTCTGTCTATTCTTAATATATTGTACCCTGGTGAAGGATTGTTGTATCTGTTGTATTGGGAAGTTATGACAGGTTTCAGACAAAACTAGAATGCCTAGGGAGTTAAGAGATAGTCATGTGTGAAGTTTTATTATTTTACTGCACATATTTGTGACGATGATATGGCAACATTTTAAGTTGGAGGTATTGGGGTGGCTCGTTTGGTATTGCTTGGAGTCTGTTAGGTATGATTCATTTTGTTTTGAGCTGGTCCTGGCTTCAGTTGAATAGTTAATGCTATCAAGTTAACCACTGATGACTTATGCAGCAAAATCTGCACACCACAAAATGAATGTGCAAACAAATACAAGTTTTACCAACACTTATGTGAAACCAGCAAGGCTGATTTCTGTAATATTGAGACTGACAGTCTGAAACTTGCAATGGCAAAAATCCACAGTAATGATGTGCTGGAGTCCCCACCTCTGCAGAACCATTGTTAATGCTTGTTTCTGGGTCAAAAGTGGCAAGGACTTTTGGGATTCACTATTTTTAGTTATTTTCGACTGTTGGCATTGTGAGTTTTGTTAAATGATTTATATAATTGTATTGTTTATAAAAGGTCATGACTTATCGAAAGAAAATCTATTTTGTGTTTGTATATAGTTGCAGCTGTCTGATATTCTTCTATAGAGTTCCACATTCCCATGAGAACTTACTTAGAGAAAAATGTGGAAATGGGCATGTTATGGCAGCATCTTATGAATTGCTTCCATATCACAGCACCTCATCTAGTGACATGTCACTTCTTCTATCAGGATATTTTGCTGCCAAATGGATACAGTGCCATGGGAAACTACCAAGATAATAATGTGGATATATGCAAGCACTTGTAGTTTGATACTTGGCAGCTTGTATATTACTTACTTGTCTTTATTCCCTAATTTTGAGGCTTGGGTTAGAGGCTGTTATTTTTCTTAGAATATTTCATATTAGAATGGCATTGAATGGCTTTTAGTTCTTTCTATGTGCAGAGATGCGGTTCTAAAACTAATATTATTGTCATCATTTTTACTGTTATTATAAAATGAGCTTGTGACACAACCATGACTGAAGTTTGAGGTCAGGGTGGTTTAAGGGGGGGGGGGATAAGTCAGTCCTCAGTTTGCTCAGTAATGGCTCATAGAGTGGGCAGAAAATGGAAAGATGGAATTCCTTTCATAAAATGTACCAAGGTGTACACTACGGAGCATGGAAAGCACAGTGGTGTAAATTGCACTTACTATAGCAGTAGATGTTTGAAATCCTCACTGCTGCAATAGCATAAGCTTAGTGGAGATATATCCTGCCAAGGATATAATACGTAGCCAATGTGCAAAAGCTCCTGGCTCCCTTCCACATGTGTGCACCCAAGTTGCCAGGACGCAAGCTCCATAGTGAAGAAAACCAGCAACCTGGGCATCAAACATTTCAGGAAATGATAATAAAATGGAAAAAACAAACAAGGAGTGGAGGGAGGGCATGATTTCTGTAGCAGTGAGGTCTTTGAACATCAAATGTTATGGTAAGTATGAGCTACACAACTGTACTATACTCATCAGTGCAGTGAAGTAGCCTAAGCTACGCGTTCGATTACCATACCTTATCTAACCTGGAAGGAAGAGGAAGGATAAGGATCGAGGAGCCCCTGGGGAATGGTCCTAGCAAACTAAGATCTCACCCTAGAAAAGGAATCTAGTTTGTAAAGGTTAATAAAATTAGATACAGAAGACCAAGTAGCTGCATCTATGCTGCTTCTAGAGTTTGCCCCTTTCCAATATGCTATTGAAGATGATAAGGACCTAGTAAAATGATACTGTTGGGAATGGATATACCCTGGGGGGAAATAACAGCAGGTAATAGCCTGGGACAACCTGTTTACCTGTCTGACCTTTCTTTGTCACTTCTAAAGGAATGTGTGCTGTCAAAATGTCAAGGAAATCACTGAAAGCATTTTTGGCATGAATGAGGGATTCGTTCTTAAAGCAACCTGTCTCTGGAAGACTAAATAGAGCTCACCCACAATGAGAGATTGGAACTAAACACTCTTCTTGCAGATGTCAGAGGGATAAGTAACACAGTCTCCTGAGTCATGAACCATAAATCAGCCAGATGTTCACATTCAGAGAGAAACAAATGTCACTTTTCCAGCACAAAGTTAAGATCCCAAGAAGGAGTGGCCTGTTTTCTAGGTATCCTAAGATAAAAACCCCTTTCAAAAATTGCTTCAAGAAAGACTGAGGTAAAAGAAGAGGATTTATGGGCAGACATGTTGAAATGACTGATAGGCGAATCATGATAGAAGAGTAAGAATGTCCAGAGGAAAGTAACTCACACAAATACTTCAGAACCGGTGGTACATAATCCCAGATAGCCCTCTGTTTTTTGGCTAGGCACCAACTAGAAATCCTCATCCACTTGCTAACATAAGATTTTTTTAACAACAAGGATTTTTGCCTCCTTTAATACTTGCTTCACATCCTCTGGGAAAATATGCCTAAAAGGTGTTAAAATTGAATGATCCAGTCAATGAGCTATACAAGTTTCAAATTGGGATATGTAACACTCTCCCTGTCTTGTGTGAGTAGATCCAATATGTGAAGAAGCTTGTGGCTAATTCCATAAGAAGGCAGGGCCACTGCTGCAACAGCCAGAAGGAAGTCACCACAATGATCTTTGGAAAGTCCTTCTGAATCTTTAGAATTATCCTGAGCATCAGCAGAAAGGGTTTAAAAGTGTAAAGAAACATCCCTCCCCAATGAAGATGTTTCTGTTTTCCAGGCCCTGCTGCAAGGAGTGCTTGAACAGAATCTGCTTATTTGTCTGTTTTGAAAGGAGGCAAACAGATCTACCTTAGGTGTTTCTGACATTTTCATCAGTTATTGAAAGACCCCTTGATATAAATTCCATTTGTGACGGTCTCACGGGGTTCAACTAGTCTGCCAGTGTTTTGATCTGACAGGATGTAGAAAGCCTGGAGGTTACAACCATGTTATAGAATGACATTCCAGGCTACCATAAGCTAGCCTGCAAATATGGTAGGAGCTAGTACCCCTTGCTTGTTGATGTACCACATCACTGTGGTATTGTCTGTTATCAGCCATAAAAATGGACCACATCTGGCATCTTTTTAAAGTTGAAGTGCTTTGCCTTGTCTACAGTGTTTTAAAGATCTTGCACCTTTCATCCCCAAAGAAACAGCACCCCATACTGAATCCAATGTGTCTGTGGTTACAGATTGAGCAGGGGTTAGGACAGAGAAGGGAAGGTATAGATTTAAAGAAATCTGCTATCTGCATCACAACAATTCTCTCTTCAAAAACCCCATAATTGCAATTTGAAACTCCAGATGATGAGAATGTTGGATCCACAAGATTAAAAAAAAGCATTACATTTTTTTTAATGTAGTCTGGTGAGAGGAGTCATGAGAGTGGCAGGATAAGCCTTAAAATATTAGGAAAGTCCAGACTTAACCTGGAGAAAGTCCAAGACTGATTGCAAAAGCTCAGGAACACTTCTGTATGCAAGTTTACCTCTTCTTGGGTTAGGAATGTCTTTTGAAAAGAAAATTCTGGAAGGCATCCCAGAAATACCCCCTGGGAAAGAATTAAAGAAGAGTTTTGATTGAAATCAAAAAGACAAGGGACTCCTGACACTTGGTAGAAGACTCTGTAAACACAAGCAGGTCATCTAAATACGGAAATGGGTATCCCCTGCACTCTGCAATGAGCTATGAGAAGAGCTTGACAATTTGCATAGGCCCTTGGAGCTGTGCTTAATATAGAGGGCAATGCAGAAAACTGATAGTGTAACCCATACACAGAAAATCTAAGGAAAATTCTGAACTTTGCAGGAATTGATATATTGTGATAAGCACATTTTAAATCTAGGCTTCCACAAAAACTCTGAAGAGGGATGAGAGCTAACAGACTTTGTATAGTTAGCATCATGAATTTGGGTACTTTCATAAAATATTGAGAAATGGCTAGTCAAGAACTGGTCTCCATGTTAAATACTTTTTTGGCAGCAGAAACATTCTTGAATGAAATCCTTTTCTCACATGATTGTGGGGCACTGGTGTTATGACCACCAGGGAAAGCATGTATTGTAGATACAAAGGAACAATTTCTGGCTAATTTGGAGGATGACAAGGAATACCGTGAGAAGGTAGAATAATTACCCAGTACCATTTGTAACCCTCCTGAACCACTCTCAAAACCCTCTAATTTAATCTCTTCCCAAAATGGCAGATTTGGAGACAACTTTGTGGAAGACATAGGGTAAGGGAAAGCAGGAGAATGATGGATTGGGAAGGGGGTACTGGCATATTCATTCTGAGGTAGGGGGTTTCCTCTGAAAGGCTGTCTACATCTTGTTGGATCCCTCATGCTATGTCTTTTAGAATTTTGTTTGGAGGAAAACTGAAAGGGTTGCTTATTTCATTTTGTTTTCAGAAAGGAAGAATGATTTATTAGGTTTTGAAAAAAGAAGATTGAAAAACCTTTGTAACCCCTTGCATTAATTTAACCCTCTAATCAATCTGTTTTAGCACCTGAGTAACTGCTGGACCGAACAGCACTTTCTTATCCAAGACAAAATTAATCAGCAACTCTGGAGAACCAGCACAGTCATACACACTCTTGAAGGAATGTTTTGGCACTTGAGAAAGGATAAAAACAACAGGATTCAGAAAGGATCACTGATCCATAGACAAAGGAGCAGAAAAATTCCTCAAGCCGTCTACATATGGCAGTATGTAAGTAAACATATGAACCTGATGGTTCAAGGCTCCAAATGCCAATGTGGAATAAGAAAGAAATTCTCTTACCAAACATGTCAAATACCTTACCAGCTTTATCAGAAGAAGGGGCATTAGTATTGATTAAGTTCTTATTAGCAGCATGAGAAAAAAACAAAAATAGCTGATGGGGAAAAAATAAATGTTTTTTATTATACTGAGGGACTGAAGCTTGACTGTCAGGGTTATTACAGCAAAATCAAAGGTGTCCTCCAGGGCATATACAATGGAACAACCGAAGAGGATGCAGCTAACCCCTGGTCTGTAGCTGTAGTAGGAGCAACACCACAAGAGGGTTCATGGGAAACCAATGAGTGGTCGAAGAAACCAAAAGTGGCCACTCACATTAAACTTCCTTTCTGTTCCCTTTCATCTAAACATTCAGCATAAGCAACACATTTTACAGAGAGAAATGGCCCTTAAAATAAATAGCAACAACTATCTAAATATCTATAAATTGATTGCTTCTACAAAAGCAAAAGCAATTAAGAAAACTGCACTTCTTAAAAAGACCAGTAACCAATTATTGTCAAAAAATAGACTAAAATAAAATAAAAATATTGTGGAAGTGTTTCCCAACTGATGACTTGTCTGCCAGAAATGGAAAAAAAGACAGGCCATTGATCCTGTGAAACCCAGAGGCGTGCTCTTGTGGGTAGCAAGAAAGTACTGAAGTGTGTGGTGCCCAGTCTGATGGTTCCCTCCACTAGACAGCTTGTGTCGTGGGAGCCTGTGCATATGTGTGGAGGGGAGACACAGACTTTTGGAGACTGTCTGTCTATTATATTATTGTCAGGATATAACCCACTTAGCTAAGACTATTGCAGCAGTGAGACTGATAAACATCAACAAATAACATGTCTGCTACAAGAAGATTCTAAATGTTATTAGAGACTTAAAAGGGTCCTGGGTACTATAATCATTGCAGAGCTATATCATGTTGTACCTTCTGGCAAAATTGTTTCAAAGGCTAACAGACTACTTCACTGTATTACTATCCACAATCAATAACAGATACATGATTACCAACATACATGTCATGGAATCTGCTTCTCCAAATTGATTTGTTACTGAAAAATACCTTTATGGAACTATAAACTACACCCTGTGGAAATGTCTTCTTGGCAGGCTATATTTATATACTGTATTATGGGAGGCTACATTCCACAGTGAGATAGGAGGTCATGCTATGTGGTCATTTTAAGTGCATCATACTTCAGCAATACACAACTGGTGAACCTTTTTTGTTGAACTGTAGGTTGATCATCTCTGGAGGACCTTATTTTATAGTTGTGCTTTTACTTAGGACAATGCAGAGACATCATCTAAAATATGTATTCACTTCTGGAAGCCATCAAGCTGGTTGCAAATGCTCAAGAAAAGATTATGAAGACATTTTGTTAATGTGAATGTGAATGTGATTAGTCCAATGGATGATTATTACTTCTGGAGAAACACAAATGCATTGTGTCACATTTCTGAGGCTAAAAATAAATGCTTAAAATAATTTGCCACAGAAATTATTTTTGTTAACTAAAAATGGTAAGAAATTTTCTTTGTTAAATAAAGACATTACAACAACAACCCACATCTGTATGATGGTAATTCAGGATTTTCCCAGAGCTGCCTTGGTTTAATTACCCTTCTTTTCCATAATGATTAAACTATGCCATCTCTCTCTCACACACACACACACACACACACACACACACACACACACACACACACACACACACACACACACACACACACACTCACACTCACATGTGTATAAGCAAAAAATGGTTTGTTAAAATAAAGAGCTGAAATGACTCCTAAGTTTGCAAAATAATTGCAAAAGCTTGTCTCACTTCCCTTCAATGAGATTAGTTTTCTTTGCATTGTTTTAAAATCACTTACTCTCAAAGCATGACTAACATTCATTATGAACTAATTAATGGTAATTAGTGCAGGTCACTGAGAATATGATACCAAGTTAGTGCTGCCTTACAATACAAAGGATGCTTATGCCTCATTTATACCTGTTATTTTACACACAAAATGTTATTAAGCATCAGTGCAAAGCTTGCTTTTCACTTTGTCTCATGGGATTTCCTGTGGAAAGCATTCAATGCTTTTGGACTTTAGCAAGTTTTTTATGGATGTGTTAACAAGTTGTGCTGGTCTTTAACAAAAAGGTGGCCCTTTCTGAACCCAGCAGATGAGCTGCACAGTTTACTTTATTATCCTTCATAGCAACTTGATCTATATATATATATATATATATATATATATATATATATATATATATATCAGATGTTGTGGTCTAGTAATAAGTCAGAGGGCAGAGTAGCCTTAATGCTGTACATTGGGTCAACATACTTTTATGAACTTTTCTTGGTAAACAAAATTCTGTATTACAGTTATAGACTGAGCACACTATCTAGCACAATCACTAGGTCTAGCTGTTAAATTTCATATTGCATACTGTTGTTATACTCCATGCACCACATGTCTCAATGTGGTCATACAGGCATGCCATCCATACATTTATCCTCAACCCCTTTTCCTATGGGGTCAGGGTATCACTTCAGCAGTGACAATCATCTCGAGCCAAGGTTTACACTGCCAGGTGGCTAGCCCTGACATGGTAGTTCTTCTGCACTATGCAATTGCAGACACACGCTCTCCTATGACCAATTTAGAGTGTCCAATCTACCTATTGCATGTTTTTGCAATGTGGGAGAAAACTGGAACACTCGGAGGAAACCCATGTGACCACAGGGAGGACATGCAGACTCCACATAGAAGCCACCTCAGCTGAGAATCGAACTAGAGAACCTCTTGCTGTGAGGTGACAATGCTAACTGCTATACCACTGTGGCCATCCATGTGTATAAATTTGCTGAGAACAGGATAGGACAGATTTCATTTATGGCTTTACTGTAGTTTAAGTTTCAATTGCAATGGTTAACAAAAGACACCAGCACAGTAACAAAAAAACAAAGTAAAACATAATAAGTGGAAATGTTTGCAACTTGCCATGTTGCTTGGGACTATATTCCTGTACCCATCTGTCCACTTTATAATTCACTTTACCTAGTGAGTATCATGATGACAACAGGCTAAGAAGGGAAGACCACTCCCTCTTATCCCTAGTAACAGTCCTGCAGCTTATCCTGCAGGATCCTCGAGTATTCCCATGCAAGCTAAGAAGTGTAATCTATCTGACATGCCCTGGATCTGCTCCAGTCCCACCTCTGACTGGGCTATGCCTGGTAACATCCCCCAGGAGGCACCCTCAGAGGATACCCCCACATTGCAACCAATCAACTTTAACTGATTCTTCTCAGTCAGAGAAGCAATGGCTGTACTCCAAGAGCCTCACAGATTCTTTAAGTCCATGGCCTTCCTTAGGGTGTTATACACCAACCCACTGAAGTTACCTCATATATATTACTTGTGTCAGCAGTCTTTTCCATTATACTATCACCCAAAACACATAACCATAGCCGAGGATGAGAGCCCTGTATACTAAGAGCTTTTGCACAGTGACTTCTCACATTCCCAACACAGTCCTGCATAATGTCTGTTACTGCTGTACACATCAGCCTGTCATAATTCAGATTTATCTAATCTCATTCATAAACAAGACACTAACATGCCATGATTAACAGTGAGCACATTTTGTTACTATTGCCTTCTTTCTTTCTCAGCCACTGAGCTCTTGAAAAGGGTCTATTAGACTCTGAGTCTAAGCCAACCCCAGTGTACGAGTGAAAGTCTTTCAGAGGTGGGAGCTGAACTCACCACACACAAAAACATTTGCTACACATTTTGAGGGCACCTTCTCAACTCATGCAAGTTTCCATGGTCTGTTCTACCACCACTTCATTCAACTTGACCAAAAGTCACACCAAGTACTGATGAGTTAATAGCATAGCAACTTTTATGTCTTGAATTTCCAGGACATGCTGCCTGAGGTCAGATCACATTGCTATGAAATCACTCATTAAGAATTGGTCCAATGGCTTCTTCTAGCAAAAACACTTACACTCCCCCCCCCCCCACACACACACACACCCATACGCATTTATTTATTTCAAATTTGTTAACTGGGTGAGTGAACTGTCCCAGGAACCATTTTCAGCCATGACTCATGCCCAAAAGGCTGAGACAAGCACTTAAATAATGAATTATAGCATTCAATACACATTGAAATACTAAACTTATGCATAAGTATCCAGTTGGAAAGTATTAAAACATATAATAAAGAAAATGTGCAAATAACAACCATAAAGGCTGACCAAGGAGAATCAATACTCAGGACCATTAAAATATGCACAAATGAACATATTTGCAATAGCAAAATGGAGTCATGTATCATGTAGAACCTGTAAGCCATCAAGAAAAGACATTTTCTCATATTTAAGTATGATGTAGTTGCCAGTTTATTAGAGAGATGACCTCCCTCTCCCAGACAAGAGGTCTTGTTCCAGAACCACTGCTGTATGTGGAGCCATAGGAGTTTACATCTAGCTGGATGCCTTCAGCCTCCACACAAGCAGTAGCTCCTTCACCAGTCATGACTTGACACTACATATCACAAAAGCCTGTTTGCTTTGCCAGGGTGTAGTCCATCATAATCTGTCACATGTCAGCTTACACCTTGACTTTGTCTTGTATTTGGTAAGGCACACGAAAAAAACTTCCCCTGCACGGAGGCAGATGCACGGCTCCTAACGTGACAATTTCAAAAAAAGAAAAGCCAGCAACTGTGAGCTGTGAAACTTGGTTTAATAAATTATAATATAGAGAACCACATGAACAGACCGGTTTCAGCTATGGTGTTTACCTAGCCTTCATCAGTGTAAAGTTACATAATTATTCTGAGGTTCTTATATAGTAAGACATAATTCTTAACAAAATTTAATTGGTGAGCTCATAAATATGCATACATATACTCATAAATATTCATTAAGACCAGGCTGAAATAAAGCACCCAATTTAACAATCCATTTTTTCTCTTTTGCATTCAGTTTGGTGTGCCATCCTATTTTATTGGTTCTGTCTCCAATTATTTTGTCAATGACTGTAAAATGAAAACTGGCTGTGTTATGTTTAGGGGTATGTTTATATAGAGCCTGTTTACTGCATTTCCTGTGTTGCACTTAATTTAAAATTGTTTTTTTTTCTCTAAAAGCTGCATTTTACCTGATTTTGGCCTAGCACTCAAATGTGGGGTCATTTATTGCAATGTTGTGATTATTTTGCTGCTTGTGTATCTCTGCTACCTTTAAACTACAACAAAAAGAAAAAAAAAAAAATCTTGCTTTTTTCCCACTTTCTGAAAGTTAAGAAAGTTCAGTTACAGATTTGCTGTTCTGAACTGTTTGGAAGTTTCTAGAAGGCCAGTGATTGCTTGGGCTAAAGGGAAGTCTCTGTGTTCACCAGTGGGAGTGGTTAACACTGAACAGCCTGCCTGTCCCTGGAGGAGTGGTTACTACCTAGAAGCTGTAGTTTTATTGGCCATTTTGGGTCAATTCTAAACTCCTTGATCTCTCTCTTAAAACCAGGCTGCCTCATGGTTTTGGTGTCTTTTCAGGCTTGCTAGTTGTTGCTGAAGCACCTACCAAGAGGAGAAAATGCTGAGAGAAGAAAAGGAGCCATTTTTGTGATTTTAAGTATTTTCTTCTGATTTTTTGTTAAGGTTTACTGCTTTGCCACCTACTTTTTGGCATTTTCCGGCTTGCTAAAGTTTATATCTGTAACAGTAACAGTACTTGGAACACATCTAGAGCCTGTTTACTGCATTTCCTGTGTTGCGCATAATTTAAAATTGTTTTTTTCTCTAAAAACTGCATTTTACCTGATTTTGGCCTAGCACTCGTGTGGGGTCATTTATTGCACTGTTGTGATTATTTTGCTGCTTGTGTATCTCTGCTACCTTTAAACTACAACAAACAGAAAAAAAAAAATCTTGCTTTTTCCCCACTTTCTGAAAGTTAAGAAAGTTCAGTTACAGATTTGCTGTTTGGAAATTTCTAGAAGGCCAGTGCTTGCTTGGGCTAAAGGGAAGTCTCTGTGTTCACCAGTGGGAGTGGTTAACACTGAACAGCCTGCCTGTCCCTGGAGGAGTGGTTACTACCTAGAAGCTGTAGTTTTATTGGCCATTTTGGGTCAATTCTAAACTCCTTGATCTCTCTCTCTTAAAACCCTACAACTCTCTTTTTGCGTGGTTTTGCGCACTGAGCAGCATCGGGCAGCCCCGCCTAAACAGGTTTAAACTATTCCAGGCTCCACAAAGTCTGCTCTTCACTTTTTCCCTTAAAACTGTTCAAACTCTCAAAGCAATCACTATATTCTCTTTCTAAAGCCCTGCACTTGCTCAGCTCTTATAAGGAAACACTAGCTAACTAAAGCACTACACCCTCCTTGACTTCTCATAAGTATTAGACTCCCAATTGGTCCTTCCTGATCAAGTGAAAAATCAGTTCCCTTCCCTAGTCTGATCAGTAAAAAAAACAGTTCCCTATACTAATCTGGTATGTCCAAGGGTCAGTTTCAAGGTTACTCTCCAGTCCAGCTGGTGAATCTGGGAATTTTGAGGCAATGTTACAATTGCCTTATGTACACAGACAACCCTTTCCTCCTTCCAACAAACTCTAATACACGTGAGAGATGCAGTTACACAGCCAAACTGG
Organism: Protopterus annectens; assembly: GCF_019279795.1. Classification (NCBI taxonomy): domain Eukaryota; kingdom Metazoa; phylum Chordata; order Ceratodontiformes; family Protopteridae; genus Protopterus; species Protopterus annectens. Next base: position 968,551,784 of record NC_056748.1, on the reverse strand, counting down.
AGGCAGAGCTGTCTCAACCCAAGACTGGCACAGTCAGTCAGGAGTAAAACGTAACCACCCACATCACAAATCCAGTCTCACACAGACCTATTGCATCTGCATACCCAACACATAAACACACAAAAACATTCTCGGAGGCTCTAAATAAAAATCTGCCTAAACAGCAAAGACCTCCTAAGCAGATATCCAAGCGACAGCCACCCCTCAACAATATCCACAAATCACATATCTCACAAAATCAGTGTGTCTCACAGTCACAGCCCATAAGGCCAAACAACACACCAAATACACTTGTTATAGGGGACTCTATTGTTCGGCACACTGACGTCCCACTCACCAGACTGAACAAGGAGAAGGTCACTGTAAGCTGCCTGTTGGGTGCCAGGATCCACCACATAACGCAAGCACTCAGGTCACTCAAAAGCAAGTACAAGTATGACTCCGTCATTGTCCATGCTGGTGTGAATGACCTGAGATGTACCTCCCTGGACTACATGAAAAGAGACATAGAGGAGCTCTCTGACCATGTACCCCCGGCTGGTATGTCCCTAACCTTGAGTAGCATCTTCCCCTCACCAAGACTGATGCCACAGTATAAAGACAAAATTATCAGTTTCAACAATTGGCTAAAGTATTGGTGTCATTCAAAGGGGATCCAGTGTCTGTCAGCCTGGGATGACATGCTCGACAAGCCACATTGCTTCGCTAGGGACGGCTTGCACCTGTCACCCTTAGGCTTTCTTATACTGGCTAAGGCTCTTGCCACCCCCATAATGCCTTTTTTAGGCAAGGCTCAAAGGACAAACCCACCTCCATAGACAACCCAAAGATAAAAAAACTAAAGGTAATGCTACTCAATGCCAGAAGTCTCAACCTCAAGATGCACGCACTCGAGACTCTCCTCAGAATGGAGAAAATCGATGTCTGTGCAGTAACAGAAACCTAGTTCAAGGCTCCTGAGAGCACCCCAGCACTACCAGGTTATAACTCATACCATGCATTTCGGCCCAAAAACTCGGACCAAAACACAAAAGGAGGGGGAGTATCTATATTCATCAAAGATACCTACACCTCCAGGTTAGTGGCACTGCACGAAGCATCGGAAACCATCCATGTGCAACTAACAGTGGGCAAAACTGCCTTTCAGTTTGTAGCCTGCAACAGAACACCCTCCCTATTACAGGAACCCCACTTGGCATTCCTGAGAACACTGGAGAATATGAAGGTCTCTCCAAACACTATGTTATTGGGTGACTTCAACTACCCAAACATTGACTGGGAAAACTACTCAAGCCCAAACACCCTCGCCCAACAGTTCCTTGAATTTATAAACTCTAACGTAATGGAACAACTGGTCACCACTCCCACAAGAGGGAACAACATATTGGACCTGGTCATCACCAACATGGGGACTCTATGTTCCACACCAGAGGTAAACCCCTCATTGGTAAGATCAGACCATAAAAAAATTTCCCTGGACATCCATATCCTGTCCCCACCCCCAGCCAAGGAAATCACTGTAAAGAATTTCTCCAGAGCCAACTTTGCACTTCTCAAGACTGAGGTGGAATCCTTCAAAGCCCCTGGGCCAGAGGATAATACAGCCCAATCCGCAGAATCCTTTACAAATGCATTCTATGAGCCCCTGCAGGAATGCATGGATCATGCTATCCCAAATAAAACCAAGACTCACTCCTCCAAAAGCAGGAGATTGGTCTGGTGGACCCCGGCCATAAATAAGCTATACAACAGAAGGAGGAAGCTACTACATGACAGAGCAAAATCCCAAAAAGGGAAGGCATCTCTGATCAGTATTAGCAAGAAACTTCAATCCCTCATAAAATCATCAAAGGCCAGTTTTGAAAGAAAAATTGCCCTAGACACTAAAGATAATCACAAGGCCTTCTTTAGTTATGTCAGCAACATGGGCAGAAACTCCCAGATATGCTCTGAATTGTTGCATAACGGTACAAAATATACCGAACCTACAGACATAGCCAACAGCTGTGTAATATTATTCATGATTACAGCTTCATTGGCCATTATAGTCCAGATTAAATATTTGGAACGTAGAAACCATCTATATATTTCTCAAGGATGTGGTGCTGTGCTTATTATACAATTACAAATCAGTTTTGGTATAACCAACTTTTTCTCTTTTATTAACTCCAGTCACCATTTAGCTTAATTTTTTTTATTAAATTTTTTGTGGTTGTTTATATTTTAAATTAGTTCTCAAGATGGACTTAAATAGAATACTTGTTGGTCTTTCTTCTGACAAAGAAGATTTAGGTATCTTTGAAATTGGACAACAATCTAACAATACCAATCTTATTAATATTGATCATCCTGAACAGCAGTGTGAAAAACTGTTTCAAAATCTAAATAAAAATATGAAAACATTAAAATCCAATGTTTGGCATTTGAAATTATTTAAAGCATACATGGCTAAAGGTTTAACTCCCAGAGGACTCAGAGTGAAAATTCAGCCACTAGTAACTGAGCCTGATGAACAACTAACCAGTGAATGGTCCCTTATACAACAAAATTGTTCCATGAAATTCATGGAAACATTAGCTAACTACTATGAACATACTGTTGAGAAAGAGACACTCATGGTTAGCAAATTATGTGATGATTGTAACAAATACAAAGACCGATTATTTTTTTCTACTTTTTTGTCCAAATTAAGCTCAGACTTACTCAATTTTGAACACCAACTTAAAGAAAGGAAGCTTAAGAAATTCTAAAGGTACTTAACTGACTATGAGAAAGGCCAACCTTTTAGACAATCCAGACATGTGAGGTTTGAAGGCAGTTATCAGAAAACTAATATTACCCCTAAACGTAAATGTCCAAGGTCTGTTCTTAAAAAACGTAGTATTCTAACTGATTCATTAGAGGGTGAGTCCTCATCTGGCACTGATCCAGACACACAACACACCACAGACTCCCCTACCCCCAAACGTAACAACAGTGGGGCCCCTTTAGGCCCTACAGGAGGGGAGGCAGGAAACATCAGAAAAGTCAGAAGCTTGGAGAATCTTATGGAATCGTTGACCAACAAATAAATGTACACACTAACACTAATGTTTTAAATATTTTTGACACATTATTATCTGACTCACAAACTGCTCTGCTTAATAAAGGTCTTTCTTTTATTCCCATTTTTTTTTGTATCTGAAGACATCTTTGCACAAGATGTTACAGCATTTTGCAGATTGCTTAACCTTAAATTGCATTTTCAGGATAAAAAACAGCATGATCAGTTGACTGATAATTTCAGATACCACAAATCCACCTTTGTTCCACCTATGCATCCTAGCGTAAGCTTGTTTCAACATAGTGTTCTCAAAGATTTACATTTCACTTCAAATATGACTCAACCTATGTTGAATAATATCTCTCAGAATGATTTGATTAGTTTACAGGAACTCATTGACAATAAAGAATTGGTTATCATATCTGCTGACAAAGGTGGTGCTGTGGTGGTCATGAACTGGATTGATTATGATGCTGAGGCCCACAGACAGCTGGATGATGCTAAATATTATACCAAAATGCCTTTAGATCTGACATCCATGTTTAAAAAACAAATAGACACATTTCTAAGTTCAGCATTGGAAAATGGCATCATTTCATTAAATACCTTAAACCATCTGACCATTACTGATCCGGTTAGTCAATACATTTATTTTTTGCCCAAAATTCACAAAGATCCTTTGCATCCACCAGGTAGACCAATTGTGGCTGGAAATGGCTCTCTTACTGAACCTCTTTCTGAGTTCTTATCCAAATATCTTAAACCTTTGCTAAAATGGGTAAGATCCTGTATCCAAGACACCACAGAATTTTTGGGCATTCTAAATGATATGCAAATCGAAGATGACTGGTGGTTATGTACTTTGGATGTTAGTGCATTATATACTAACATACCACATTGGGCAGGGTTAGATGCTATTGAATACTGGTTATACAAATCACAACTGTACAAACCCGGATTTAATACTTTCCTTATATGCCTTGCTGAACATGTTCTCACTAAGAATGTGTTTTACTATGGGAAACAATGCTACCTCCAAATACGAGGTACTGCTATGGGTGCATCTTTTGCCCCAATATATGCAGACTTATATATGGCATATATTGAGGAACAAGTTATCTATGATGATGCACACAATCTCTATTTGACTGAGACTGATATTTGACGTAGGTATTTGGATGACTGCTGGATGGTGTGGAGGTCTGATATTGAATACTTGCATGAATTTGTTCAATATCTTAATGACAACAAATGGAGTTTACATTTTACCATGAATTTTGACCAACACAAGATTACTTACCTAGATGTACTGATAACTAGGAATACAGACAATACCCTCAGTACACAAGTATTCAGGAAACATCCAGAATATAACACCTTACTCCACGCATCCAGCTTTCATCCAAGACATAAAGCCAAAAATATCCCCAAGTCACAATTCATCAGAGTGAGACGTATTTGTTCAGAGGATAACATTTTTAAGGCTTTTGGTCATGATATGATCAACAGATTAAGGGAAAGGGGTTACAACATGGGCCATGTTATTACTGCCAGCGATCATGCATCACAATTAAACAGGGATGACCTTCTCAGATACAAAAAGAAAACCCAAACAAACATCAACACCTTAAGATTCACCACTATGTATGGCAGAAACACCAACAAACTAATTGATGCCATTAACCGACATTGGAACATTCTTTTAGCAGATACTGCTTTGTCTCAACATTTATCTGAAACATGTCTCTTTTCATTTAGAAAAGGTAAAAATTTGGGAGCCCACTTTAATCATTATAAGCACCATTCAGAATCCAAAAATTTGCATATGATTCAAACCTCTCTATTAGGGGATAAACTTGTGGGCTGTATGCCCTGTGGCCATTGCACCAATTGTAAATTTGTACTAAAAACAAAATATTTTTCTAGTAACAATACCAGTAATATATATGACATTCAGTTTTTTGCAAATTGCAATACAGACTGGATTATATACATGGCCTCTTGCAGTTGTCATGCATTTTATATTGGTCAAACATCTAGACCTTTCAAATTGCATATCTCTGAACATCTCAGTGATGTCAAGTGCAAACGGCCCAACAATGCTCTATATAAACATACCCTTAAACATAACACAGCCAGTTTTCATTTTACAGTCATTGACAAAATAATTGGAGACAGAACCAATAAATCAGGATGGCACACCAAACTGAATGCAAAAGAGAAAACATGGATTGTTAAATTGGGTGCTTTATTTCAGCCTGGTCTTAATGCATATTTATGAGTATATGTATGCATATTTATGACCTCACCAATGAAATTGTGTTAAGAATTATGTCTTACTATATAAGAACCTCAGAATAATTACGTAACTTTACACTGATGAAGGCTAGGTAAACACCATAGCCGAAACCGATCTGTTCATGTTGTTCTCTATATTATAATTTTTTAAACCAAGTTTCACAGCTCACAGTTGCTGGCTTTTCTTTTTTTTGTATTTGGTAAGCCCACATGAAAGCCTCACATAACCTTTATGGGCTCAACCAGCTCAAGCAGACTATATGAGATATCTGCCATATGGCATTCACTAGCACAGACTGCCCTAGGGCTGGTTCCATAGGTGAGTCCCATTATCCCTACTCTGGGTGAGCATCTCTTACTCTCTGAAAAGTCAGTCATGATGGCCAGATTCTGTGTATCATTCTTTGTTCGGTCCCCTCTGTTATTCAACTAACTCCTCAAAAATAAAAAATAGTTCTTTTTGGTACTACACAAAAGCTCATTTCTAACTTCAGACATCTACAAATCCTTATTCATCTGAACAACACCATTGAAAACATCACTACATTCAAATTACTTAGGTATCTGGTCGGAGCTATGCCAAAACAAAAACAAATGAAAAGCACATTAAAAAGTTACTACTTGCGTTTCTAAGCCTGAGTTTTCTTTTTTGTTTTGTGACTTACTGCACTAGAGGATTAGTTTACTGCAATTTACAGTCCATTTGTCTGCTGTATCTGTACCAAATTTCCATCTTTTCCTGAACTGGACTCGAAACAAGAGTCAGCACTGCCGCATTCCAGTCAAATACAATCTCTCCTTTTCTTTCCAGACCCCTGTATAACTGCCATAGGTAAAGGCATCTCACTGGCTCAATTAGAATGTGATCCTCTCTGACTGCTGCAGCCTCTTAAACATATCCCCTAATCAAACCACTTCCCCAAAGAATGGACACCTCTGCAAAACCATTAACCACCCAAAACTACAACTTGTGAGAGATACACCTATATAGCCAAACTGGAAGCAAAACTCTCTACGCCCAAGACTGGACTAGTCAAGAGGAGAAGGTAAGCACTTGCACCATGCCACACTCATAACATAGCCCCTCAAAACCTACACCACCAAAACACACACATAGAAACACAAAACACACACCTACATTCATGCAGGCTCTCAATAAAAATCTGCCCAAGCAACAGAGACATCCAAAGCAGAAACACAAGCACTGCAACACAACCCAAATGACACATAGCCCACAAACTCAGTGTGCCACTCAACCATAGCCCATAAAGTATAACAATGTACCCAACACTCTAGTCATAGGTGACTCTATAGTTAGGCACATGGATGTTCCACTCACCAGGCTAAACAAGGAGAAAGTTACTGTCAGCTGTCTGTCGGGTGCCAGGATCTGCCACATAACTCATGCACTCAGATCACTCCACAACAAGTACAAATATGACTCTGTCATTGTCCTTGTTGGCGTGAATGACCTAAGATGTACCTCCCTGGACTACATGGAAAGAGCCATGGAGGAGCTCTCTGATCTTGTAGCCCAGGCAGGTATGACCCTAGCTCTGGGTAGCATCCTGCCATCACCCAGAATGATACCACAGTACAAGGACAAAATGACTGACTTCAATAATTGGCTAAGCTTTTGGTGTCATTCTAAGGGGATCCAGTATCTGTCTACCAGGGATGACATGATCGACAGACCACAATGCTTTGCCAGAGATGGCCTGCACCTGTCGTCCTTGGGATTCTGGATACTGGCTAAGGCTCTTGTCACCCCTATAGTGCCTTTTTTAGGCAAGGTTCAAATGACAAATTCACTACCATAACAGGTACAAGCAAGTAAAATCTGGATGTAATGCTATTCAGTGCTAGAAGTCTAAACCTCAACATGCACTCACTCGAGGCACTCAGTAAAATTTAGAACATCGACATCTGTGCAGTGACAGAGACCTGGATCAAGGCTCCAGAAAGCACCCATGCATTACCAGGCTATAATTCATACCACACCTTTTGACCACCTAACCTGGACCAGAGCACTAAAGGTGGAGGCATTTCCATATTCATTAAGGATATCCACACCTCCAGGCTAGTTGCTCAGCATAATGCAGCCGAGATTATTCAAGTGCAACTAACTCTGGGCAAGACCACAATCCAAATTGTAACTTGCTACAGATCCCCCACCATGCCCCAGGATTCTCACTCCTCATTTCTTGATACACTGGAAAATATTAGGGTACAACCCAACACCCTAATAATGGGTGAGTTCAACTACCCCACCATTAACTGGGAAAACTACTCATGTACCAACTCTTTTGCTCAACGTTTTTTGAAATTCATAAATTCCAATGCCTTGGATCAACTTATCCACACCCCCACCAGGGGCAACAATATCCTAGACCTCATCATTACCAACATGAGCAACCAGTGTTCCACACCAGAGGTCAATTCCTCATTGGTCAGATCAGACCACAAGCTAATCACCCTAGACATCCACATCCTGCTCCCACCCCCATTACGGAAACCACCATAAAAAATTCCTCCAAAGCCAACTTCACGCTTCTTAAGACAGAAGTGGCAAACCCAGAGGTATAACTGCTGAATCCTACACAAATGCACTTTATAAGCACTTACATGAGTGCATGGAGCATGCTATCCCTAACTGAACCAAGATGCTATCCTCCAAAAAAAAAAGGAAGCCAATCTGGTGGTCCCCTGCCATAAACAAACTCTACAACAGAAGAAAGAAACTGTTGCAAAAAAAGAGTAAAATCCCATGATTGGAGGAACTCTCTGGTCAGCCTCAGTAAGAAGCTGAGATCCCCTCATAAAATCCTCCAAAGCTAGTTATGAAAACAAAATCACCACTGATTCTAAAGACAACCACAAAGCATTCTATAGCTATGGCAAGAATCTCAATGGCAACAGTCAGATCTGCTCTGAGTTATAGTACAACGGCACTAAATATACAGAACCAATTGATATTCCCAACATCCTGGCAGATAGGTTCAATGATAACCTTACCCCCCTCTCACCCCCTAAAGGTCCCATTTCTATACTGGAAGAATGCAAAGTTCCTGTAATAATGTCTGCACAGGTAAAAACCACACTCTCCAAAGCCAAGAACACAGCATCCATGGGACCTGACAACATCCCAGGCTGCGTTCTACATGAACTACAGAATGAACTGGCACCCCACCTAAGCACCATGTTCAATCATAGCCTCACCTCAGACTTTGTACCCACTGAATGGTGCACAGTGACGGTTATCCCACTCCACAAAGGGGGAGCCCCATTAGCCTGACGAGCCTGGTCTGCAAGACCATGGAATGTATCATCATGGAACTTCTAAACAAAGACATTGGTAATCTCCAAACTCTGGACCCCACCCAGTTCAGGTTTGTAAAAGGCAGATCATGTCTCCTAAACCTGATAGACTTCTTTGAAGCAGTCACCAAAACTGTAGACGAGGGTAAGGTGGTTCACACAGCCTATCTAGATCTTGACAAAGCTTTTGACAACATACCCCACTCTGGAATTATAGATAAACTCATTAAACTAGGTATAAATCCCTATGTCACAAGATGGGTTGCCAACTGGCTCACTGACAGAACCCACACTGTGAAAGTAGCAGACTCCAAATCCGACTTCAGACCAGTGACAAGTGGAGTACCACAGGGTTCAGTCCTGGGTCCTTTCCCCTGTTTGGTATCTACTTCTCTGACATACAGGCTAACACAGAAGGTCTTTGGCTAACAAAGTTCGCAGATGACTGCAAACTAGGAGCCCTAATTGAAACTCCTACCAATGTGGACATCCTACAAATGGTGCTCAATGAGACAGATGCCTGATGTCAAAGCCATGGCCTCAAGTTCAATGCCAAAAAGTGCATTGTCATCCTCTTTGGTAAAAACTCTGTAACCATGAACTACCACATAGGCGGTAGTCTACTTAACACTAAAAGTGTGATAACAGACCTTGGGACACAGGTAGACAGTAGTCTCTCCTTTGATACTCACATTGCCACAGTAGTCAGGAAATCCTTCTACGTGGCACACCTCATCATAAAAGGTTTCTCATCCAGGAAAAAAGAGGTAATTTTTCCCCTCTACTTGTCACTCATTAGACCCATTATAGGGTACAATGCCCCTTTTAGTATGTACCTCACAAACATCTCACAAAGCTTTTCTCCCCGGGCCTCCGCTGAAAATGGACATGCATCCAGTCGGACTATCCCGGTCAACAAATGTAAAATAAAATAAAATAAAAAATAAAATAAAACATCTACAAAAACTGGAAAGGCCACAGAAATTCCTCACAAAGAGGATTACCGGCCTCAAAGAGATGCCCTACGCAGACTGTCATAAGAAACTCCAGCTTTACTCTGTCACATATCATCTACTCTGAGGCAATCTCTGCCTAACATACAAAGCTATGTCAAACCTAGAGCTGTTGGACATGCTCCACTTAAAGAAATCCTGATCCCTCTGAGCTACACACTCTAGGGACCTAAACCTTGTTACCACAATAAACAGAACATGCTGGAGGGATAGATTCCTGTCCCAGAGACTTCCCATACTCTGGAACAAACTACCTATCTATATCAAACAAAGCTTGTCATTAGCACTCTTCAAGAAAAATCTTGATGATTGGATGGGAAATAGGAAATTCACCCTGGGGATCACCTCTGTGGCTCTCCTCAATAGGGGCACAGGGAAATAACTTTCTTGGGCGCAGAAAGCCAGGGTACCTTTTTGGCTAGGCGTATATAGGTCTCAGGACCAATAGCCTAGCACCTACCTATGAACCTATTAAAGTAGCTAACTTGCTACCTCCAAAACTTTGTGCTGATTTTCTCCTCATCCATCAGCTGTTTAAACTTATCCATAATGAGACTCCCCTCCACTAGCCCCCAGTCTAATAATGGATGCACCAGCATACAAATGCAGAAGTCTTAACCACTCAGATCCTCTCCTCCAAATCCCTCAAACTAGGCTTCAGTGTACAAACCATGCCTTCTCAGTACTTGATCCCAAACTGTGGGAATGTCTCCCCTCTTTCTTAAGTAACATTCATCTTTCTTCAGTTTCTGATACAAAAAGCACATTGCAAGAGTTAAGAAAACTGCAGCTGCTTCCTCTCTGTTTGTCTCTGGTCATATAAATCAGCCTCTTCTTAACCTACTTTTCTATACATAGCCTGATCTGACTCTATTCTTCATTGATTCTTTCAGTTTGACAACTCTGATATCCAGTCTGTATATAATGCTTATATGTATATTGTGTTTTGTCAGTCACCCTGCATATAATGCCATGTATCTATTGTCTTAATACCTCTGGGCCAATTCTGATTTTCCCTCTGTGTATAATGCATGTATGTATTTCATTTTGTCATTTATTCTGCATTTTATGTCATATATTTACTGTCTTTAACCCCAGGTTGAGACTGAAATAGTGACAATGGGATAGTGCTCTCCCCCCAGTCAATAAATTAAAACAAAAATAAATAAAAAAAATAAATCATTTTGCAAAGGATGACATTGAAGCAGTACCAAAGCTCAGTACAACAACCTAAAAAAATCATATCCCTACATACCAGTAAAGACTGCACTACATAGGTGGTTATAGTAATCGTCAACTGGTACATTTATATCCAAATACATCTGATTCTTTCTGCAACAAGTTAATGTGCATATCTTTCTAGTTAGCAGAAGACTGAATCATACACAAGAAGAGCACCTTAACTAAACAACAAATGCGTTTAGTTCTATGAGTAGTCAATAAGCCTTTTGAACACTGAAACATACTCAATGTTAACTGTTTGTGTCATATCACATCTGTCTATATACTCCAAAATGTGAAGGCATGCATCTAATACTGAAATTTATGATATACAACAGATAACTTGGTGGTTAGGTGGGGGATAATTGGCTTGGCAAACCTTGCACTTCTCAGCTGCTATGTTGATGAAGGGGCAAATGGCTAAAACAAAACTGCTTGTACCTTTCACCACAAAATCCACTCCCTTTGAGTACACAGGAGCTCTACAAATAACTATTCTAGGAGATCAGCAGTAAATGTATAATAACTAAAGCCCTTCTGCATGTGATTACAGCCCACCACACCCTTGTATTTATATATTCTCACTCAAAGGTCATTCCAGTTTGCATTTCTCCTAAATATTTACAGTTAGAGCAATTTATTATTAACAATACTGTTAAAAGGTATTGCATGTGAAAAAGATCCTTCAGACATGGGAAAAGGCCTGTTTGGTAATGCTCCATAAAAGGCCTCATAAGATATGCTAAGCTATTACAAACCAATTACATCACCTACGTTAGTTGTGAAATTCAGGTTACTGTCAGCTGTGTCTTACAGATAATGCAGTGCTAGACAGTGTGGCTTTTGGCCATCTTATGATATGGACACTGACTGTGACTAGGCATATGAGGAAAAAAACCTTAGAGGTCTGTTTATAGTTGTAGTCTACCATGATTTACAGTCAGTCAAATCTCTGGTACCAACAAGAAAAATGTAAATGGTGTCGCAGGTAACTGTGAAGTTATTCTCAAATAGTACAGTGAAAATATGGCATATCTGCCTTTCAACAGCCACAAGACTCAGACCTACAGTGTCTAGTTTTTTATCAGTATTATGTTATATGTCTGTTAGTCCTTTATTTTACTACAATATATGCATAATTCTACTGTACATTGTTATTTCTATTTATTTGTTAACCAAGTAAGTCAAGCAGATACAAGTATTCTCTTTCAGGGATGATACTCTCTGGTTAATTGACATGGATAGAGTTAAACAGTAGGCAAATAGAGGTTGAGGGGATCAAACCCTGGACTACAGAAGCTCATTAACAGCTTATAGCCTTACTTCTATGTACTACCTGCCAGCATCTGATCACTTTACCCTGTAAAAAGAAACCACAAGAAGAATTCAGGTGCATTCATTCATAACTTACCAGTTCAGGATTGCTGCTACATGTTAATAAAATCAATGTAACTGTCTTCTCCATTTTAGCAACTGCTACTTGCATATAATGTTTTAAGATGACAGGTTCAGAGAGTATGCTTAGTGAAACCTTTGATGAATACTTGTATCTCAGAATCTGTATTGGTCACATTGCAATTTGAAAAGCATTATGAACATGTGTCATCAAAGATTAATCAAAATCTGTTACTGGAATTGCTAAAGACCTGCAAATTATATGGCCACTGAAACAACTGAGTTGCCTCAGTGTTGCTTGAATAGTTTTACAAATTCACCTTATAGAATATTTCCTTATATTAATACTAGAGATGCAGCGGGATACATAGATGAAACTGACATTGGTTGTTTGCATCAGGGTTCATCAGTTTATTTAACTGAACTGTTACTGAAAGTAAGGATATTTTCCCTTTGAAATTTAAGAGTTAGTGAATTTAGAGAAGTATCAGTGAGACTGTTTGGAGTTAGAGGTTAATATAGTTGTATCATTCTTTTGAGAGTGAAAGCTGAGGTTTTTTATACCGTCTATTTTTCCAGTGTTTCTTGGTTTGTCCATAACAGTTTTGGTTAGTCAATATGAATCTGATCTATAATGATTTAAGTAACAAGTACAGTTATGGGGTAGATACCAGAAGAGTTGCCTCTCAGTGCAAATTTGCCCTGATTTCAAAAGATCTGTTCTCAGTGTAAGCGACTTACTTTGGTGTAAGGCCTATCTATAAACAGACTTACCATGAGGACCATATTCCAAAACATCTGCTCTCTGCCTGCTCTCAGTGTAGACGGTCACCTACACTCAGATCAAGTCTATGGAATCTGGGCCTATGTCTTCAGTGTTAATTCTGGTCCATAAAAACCTGTACAGCAACAATTGTCCATCAATGGCAACCTTTGTAAAATGATATATACCAGGCTAATTCCTTCATTTTACTGACTGTCAGCTACTTAATAACCAGAAAAAAAAAAAAGAGAGAGATTTGCAGCTGTATGAAACACATTCACTTTTATAATATTATCTCAGCATTTTTTTTTCTGGCTGGTACTTCAGTGTTTTTTGAATCTTAAAAAATAGTGTTCTGTATCATCCTTTGGAAAGAGCCATGTAAAATTTAAACAAAGCTGGCCTGGCATAAAATTGTCCACTGATCATTCACTACTTTTTCTGTTGTTTTGTTTCCCTTCAAGTGCATACTCCCTAAGATGAGCTATGTAACCCAGTAGGGATAACCCTCTTGCTGCCCAATCTCACTTTCTGCTTTTTTACTCCTTTCAGTTGACATTCATTAACTTTACTGCCTGCGATCTGCTCAGCTGGATCTTCCTATAGGTCTGCTCTCTACATTTCAGCATCATTTGTGGTACAGGTACTCTCCTCACTAGATACTATAAGTCGCCCAAGGTTTAAAGCAAATGCTTGCATCCAAATAGTTAGTATCCCCATTACAATTCTATCTTAAATAATTGATAAAACATCTATGTATTGATTGGAATTCCCAAAGTACTCAAAGCATTTATTACTAATGGTCGTATATTTTATACAACTCATGATAAGCCACACACAGCTGCGAAAGTTGTGTTCCACTATGCACTTTTGCCGCACTGTATACTGCACTGAAGGTACTTCATTCTTTTATTACTATTCATGCTTTCTCCATTCTTTAAATAACTTCTTCTGATGAGGTGATAGAAAACTGGGAAGAAAGACCCGACTTCTCTATCTCAAGCAACAGTCCCCAGCTCTTTCAGCCAGAAACTCAGACATCCAAAGGCAAACTGACACATGGAATTCTTCCAGCATGGCCTGCGTATGTCACCAGTGCCACATTGCAGAAGGGCTGTGCCTAGTACATCCCCTGGAGGACACTACTGGGCACTTAAACCACTTCATCTGAAGCTCTTCAACATGAAGAAACAGTGTTATAGTTTGAGATCCGTCTATATTGCTATACACTTCATTATGTCATGGAAAAGGAGCACAGCTGCCCTGCAGAGGAACCTGATTTCCACCAGTTGGAAACATAGTATCATAATGTTATTCACTACACAAAGCCTGTGTCCATAGGGAAGGCCAAGGATATGTGCAGACTGGTAGTTTTGAGACTTTCATTGCATAACTTGACTTTTCATGACTACATGCTAGCACAATGCCTGCAATACTGCTGGAACTGCAGCCAGTCTCTGTTACCCATATTTGTGAACATGACCCCAAGTTTTTAAGCTGCTTGTAACAGTTCATTCCATCTTAACCAGCAGCTAACAATCCTCTATTTTCTGGCAGGATCTTGAGGTGCTAATATTTAAGACAGGTGCTTTAATCTCAGTAGTGAGTCAGTCAAACAAACATTAAAGATTTTAAGTTACTAGAGGCCGAGAGTACAATGTCAATTGTAAGCAGTAAAAATGTAACCCTCACATCTTTAAATTTGATACTCTTTGTGAAGCCAGGAGTAATGTCAGGCTAAAAGAAATATATTGTGATAATGACAGACTAAAGGAATCAGAATGTATTTTTTTTCTTCTTCTCCTCTCATGTTTACTGCAGTGTGTTGTCTTCATAGCAGAAATATGGAACTTTTTGTTTTTCTGAATGTCAGAGGACAGGGAATGTCTGTGAAATGTGCTGAATCTTCAGACATGCTGGCATTTCTTGCTAATGTAACAAACAAAGATGAAAATCCATTGAGAATTAATTACTGCAATAACTTATCTCTAAGATTACCAGGGGATTTCGGATTCAAGGAAAGCAGATGTCATTGCATATTAGCTATGATTGCCATGATGAAAAAACTAATTTGTTTTCCCTGCAACAGGATGATGATGATGATGATGATGATGATGATGTCACGGATGTTGAAGGCCTGGTTAAAAGTTGTTTTATTTGACTGAATGTTAAAAAGAAAAGGAGTCGATGGTGATGCTATCTTGTTTACATGGAACCAAATGTGAGTACTGGCTATTTATTTAGCGTAAGTATTTTTGAAGTAAGGTAGCTAGAGGACTTAGATACCTTGAGCTTAGTTTTTTTTCTGTATGAATCCTATCTATTTTCTTTTCTTTTTATTTAACCTCCTTGAGTGTTTCAGCCTATGTATATTTTACACTGTTTTTGTACTGTTTTCTTTATTAGTTAAACAAAATTCATTTATTTACCTTTAATATCTTGTGGTTGCTATTTATTTATAATAAGCGTATTTACAAACTGTTGTTTATCTGCCAAGAGAGTAATCATTATTTATACTGTCGGACAGCAAGCTGTATGGCACATTTGTTCCATGAGAGGACTTATGCCAACTACCAGTGAAACAGATATTAATTGATGTATGGCACATTTGTTCCATGAGAGGACTTAGGCCAACTACCAGTGAAACAGATATTAATGATGTATTTTATATTTATTAAAATAGATTAATAAAAAAAAAATTAATTAGAAAAATTAAAATTCATTACATTTGTGATGTTCCTGGATAATTTCAAAACTCTTACTGTCACCACTCTTTTATGTAACTCGCCATAATACAGCTACGTTTTCACAGTCTCTAACTATCTGACTATCATCTAGCCCTCTCTACTACTATTTCTGCCTCCATTTTAGCTGTTCTTTCTCTATACTCTTTTATAATTTGCAACCATCCTCATCTTATAATTACTTCACTGTCTTCTATCAATATTTATTTTCACCTGATTCCATTTGAAAGTAATTACATTCTTATAAGTTTGATATTAGCCAATATTTTATTGTATTCTTCATTTAACTGTCATGTTTTCATTAACTCTCATATCATTACAATCCAATGTATGTTCATTTACTATTTTATGTATGTACATTTACTATTCTATGTAGGTATATTTATTTATTTGATTAATTGTCATATCATTACTAGTCTATGTACATATGTATGTACATTTATTCTGTAAATTTTGTATAACTGCCTTCTGCTCATTCTGTAAAATGGAACTTTTCTCCCCAGGCCTCTGCTGAAAATGGGACTTGTGCCCAGTTGGGCTTTCCTGGTAAATAAAGCAATAAATAAATAAATACATATTTGTCTAGATTTTTAAGCAACTGGTGAATGAGGGTCACTGGCCTTACAACTCATAGTAGTGGCAGTACTATCACACAATACAGAAAGTTGTGGGGAATTGGAAAATTTTTCAAACGTTTACTGGGATTTTATCTGTGCATGATAGTGAAAATTAATATTTTGTGTGAAACACAGTTACCTTAGATAAAGAGGC
>NC_056748.1:968487718-968530218 GCF_019279795.1 Protopterus annectens | reverse complement strand
AGAGGTATGTGCACATGCAATCTTTGTCAATATCTTTTTGTCGGTATTTTTTCTTTGTATTGCTAAGTGCATTTATTACTTGTTATTATCTTTGCCAATCTAGCCCAAGTTATGCCTGAAAAGAGTCCTGGGGCAAGTTCACTTTCCTGGTTACCAAAGTATAAATAAATATGAAATAGAAAATAATTAAGGGACTAATAAGGCATAATTTAATTCTGCATCATTCATGAGAGAGAAAAAAACTTCCCACTGAAGATATTGGGAAGTAGCAGACAGACTTAGTTTGGAGTCCTGTTACTTGCCACAGCACGGATAAGTTACTGCAGTGAGATTTTTCACACCTTAGCATGAGATTGTGGGGGAAGGTCTTTCAATTCTATTATAACTACAAAATAATCCCTTTACAAATGCCTGCTATTTACTTACTTACTCTCTTTTGCTGAAAGTAGCTAACAGCTATTTGTAGCATAGATCAAGCTCTGACAGACACATAAATGGGATTTAGTCAGGGAACCATAGAAGTAGCTCCGTTCCAGGTGTGTTAAGATAACGGTGCTTCACAGTCCTGACATTCTGTCTTAATGGTATGAGAAAACACCACCACTTCCTTATGTTTATTTATTCATTTGCATTTATTTACCAAGATAGTCTACTGGGCCAAGGTAAACCCATTTTCAGTGGAGGCCTGGGGACAAAAGCTCCAGATATAGTACAATAATAGAATTGTATGGCAACACCTTATACATATACTGAAAGTAATATGGCAGTAACATTGTACATATACTATAAAGCAATACATTGCATGTGAGCAATGTAGCAATACATTATATATGAGCAACATAGTGCAATCCAATACAGCAACATATAAATTACAATCCAATACAACAACATACAGTAAACAGTCCTGTAAGAGCAGCATACAATAGGTCATTATAAGACCAGTCCTTAGAGAGTTAGATCTTGGCTCATAGCAATATGTTTAGCAGTGGGTGCAGCTAGTGATAGGAAGAGCTTGGTAAGAAATCAAAGTAAAATATGAAATGGTAATCTAGGTAGTTTGTTATAGGCCAGATGCCAGAAGGTTAAATTGTAAGAGAAATTTGAATGTAGAAAGGAAGAAGTGTGGGGGGGGGGGGGGGGCTCAAGTTATAGGAACTTTATTGTTAGTACAGTTGCATAGCCAATGAGAGGTGAAGTGTTTTTTCAGGAATTTCTTAAAGAGAGGGGCAGTGCTGATGGAGATTATTGAGGGTGGGAGATTATTCCATAGTTTTGCTACAGTAAAAGAGTAAGGCATTCGTCTACTGTGTGGGTTGGTTTTGCTGCATTTACGATCAGTTGGTTATTGGATCAGAGGGATCTGTTTTGATAATATTGTGTGAGTAGGGAAGAAAAGGAAGGGCAGTTTGATGGTTTATAAATAAATTTGTGGGCAGTGGTTAATTGAATAAGTGGCAGATGGTGTGGTAGTTCCAGACAGTTTAGGTGGTGCAGAGATGAGCAGTGGTGAGGAGAATAACTTGCATTCATTATGAATTTAGCAATTTTATTGTAACATGAAGCTAGTTTGGCGTTCAGAGAGGCATGAATATTTGTTAGTAGAGGTGCACGGTAAAGAAGAGAGGGGTAGTAGAAAAGAAGAGGCAAGAGATTGTTTTGCAGGGTAGCTGAGGAAGTATTTTTTCCTATAGAGAGCTCCTAGTTTTTGGTGTTTTTTTTAATATTGGTCTGAATGTGGATCTCAAAGGTCAAATTTTCATCTATGATAATTCTTTACATTTATTTTAAATTTATTTACCAGGATAGTCCAACTGGACAGGGTGGCCATTTTTAGCAGATGCCCAGGGAAGAAAGACCCACAGTATAATGACAGTACAGTGAAATACACAAGCCACATGATAAAGACATTACAATACAATAATTCAAGAATAAACAATAAACAATAGTTGTTCACAAGTAAAATAATATATAATGTTGAGTTGTAATGAAGAAGTTGCAATAGTTCTTGAAATGCAAGATATAAATTATATATTTGGCTGCAGACATTAGTGTGTCGGGTAACTGGCAGTTACAGCATTGTTTCGCCAGAGAACACTAAGTAAGCTAGTATAGAAGGTGTGAAATAAGCACTGTTACTTGAGATTAGCCATGGGAGGAATATGAACAATACCAGTTGTTAGTAAAGTGACTCTTAAGGAGTTGTTTGTATTTGGTTGAATTTGTGGTATCAAGGATATTTTGGGGAATGGACTTCCAAACTTTTGAGATTTGGAAGGGATATAAGGAATCCCCATAGCTGTTATTAGATTTTGCGACTTTTAATAGAGATTTATTGGTGGATCTTAGAGTTTTAAGGTTAGAGTATGGC
This sequence comes from Protopterus annectens, assembly GCF_019279795.1. Classification (NCBI taxonomy): domain Eukaryota; kingdom Metazoa; phylum Chordata; order Ceratodontiformes; family Protopteridae; genus Protopterus; species Protopterus annectens. The sequence goes on along the minus strand of NC_056748.1, from coordinate 968,527,850 downwards.
TCAATTAGATTTTGAAGAGCTGGGCAGCTATCAGGTTTGGTAATGATGGTATGAGCAGTGGTGATCTGATGAAGAAGTAGGAGGTTAGGAAGTTCAAGTCAATTTAGCTGTCAGAATGCTACACAGTGGTGAGTCCTATAAGATGAGTTAGTGGCAAATTTGGCTATTTTATTTTATCATGCTTCCATATTGGCGAGGTCTGTTTATTTTTAGGTTAGTAAAGATTAAAGCAGCATATAGCAAGGTGGTAAGAAGATGGGTCCTAGCAATGGCTTGTCTGGTGGGGAGGATGAGGATTTGCTTTGCTCAATAGAGTGACCCAAGTTTGATATGGTTCTTTTTAATGACTAGTGCGATATGCTTGTCAAATCTGAGGTGACTGTCTCTGGTGACTCCTAGTAGTTTGGTTTGTGAGACACGCTCAATTGTGGTGTTGTTGGATGAATAAATTGTGAAGGGTGTTGTTTGATTGATGGGCTTCTTGTTAGCAAAGAGAATGACTTTGGTTTTGTTGGGATTTAGAATTAATTGCTGTTCAGAAAGGTAGTGTTCTATGTCAGAGAAAGATTTTTGGGTTATTGCCTGAAGTTGTGGCAGGGGAGGGAGCAGCACAGGCAATTGTTGAATCATCTGCATATTGGATTGTGGTAGCCTGGTTTGTTGCTGTGTGTAAATTATTAGTGAATATTGTAAAGGGAAGTGGACCTAAGATAGATCCTTGAGGGATGCCGAGTGAGAGGGGTAGATGTGATGAATGATCATTTTGCATTTCACTGCTTGTTGTCTCTCAGAGAGATAGCTATGGAACCAAGTAAGAGAGGAGACAGATATGTTTAATGATGCTAGCATATTGAGGAGCTTCTTCTGATGAGATACAGGGTCAAATGCCTTGGACATATCTAGGAAGATAGAGGTAACTTGTTGCCCATTGTTTTTTAGATGATTAACAGAATTAGTGAAACTTAATAGAGCAGTGGTTGTATTATGCTTAGGTCTAAACCCATGCTGGGAGTTAGTGAGAAGATTATTGTGGGTAAGATAGTCCATTAGCTGGGAGTGGATGCATTTTTCAAGGATTTTGGATAAAGGTGAGAGGAAGGCTATTGGTCTGTAGTTAGAAAAGTCAGTTGAGTCACTACCTTTATGTAGAAGAGTGATATAGGATGACTTCCTGAGTTTTGGAATGTACTGTTCTCTGATTGATTTATTGATCAATAGAGAGATAGGATAGGCTATGGCGTCAGTTATGATCTTGAGATATGCATTAGGTAGTTGATCAGTTGTGAGGGAGGTGGGTTTTAGTTTATGTAGTAGTTTTCTAGTGGTGTAAGTCTGAATGGGCTATGGTACAACTTCAATATTTGTGCCATTTTGGGCTTGAGTGGTGAAATCCTTCTTGTTTAAAAGAGTGGATTGTTTTGGTAGAAAAAGAACAAGTTTTGTCTTGTTAGGGTTTCAGGTGAGATGGTTATTGGACATCCATATTTCTGTAGTGGTGAGGGCGTCTTGCATGAGTTGGAGTAGTTCTGTTGGTGAGTTGGCAGCACAGATGATTGTGGAATCATCTGCATATTGGATGGCAGTACTTTGAATAAGAGAGGTGTGATGGTTATTAATAAAGATGCTGAACAAAAGAGACCCTAGTATTGATCCTTGTGAGATGCCTGTAGTTGTGTCAAGGAAGGGAGAGAATGAGTTTTACCATTTGGAAACATGTTACCTGTTAGAGAGGTAGTTTGAGAACCAGGCAAGAGACTGGCCCCAGATTCACTATCCTTCAATAAAAGAAAATATAAAATATAAAAAAATATAAAATATAAAGAAGTGGCTGTTTAGGAGCAGGATGGCAGCGTGCCATGCATATTAATGAAGGCGCTCTGCCTGAGCTCCTAATCTTACACGGAGCATGTAAGAGTGCAGGGAGAGTGTCTGAGAGCAGGTAGAGCTCTCAGAATATACACGCCCCTGCAATGAAGAACAGCAGACAAGTCATAAAAGAATTAGTGAGACTGCTCATAGGTGTACGCATACCCCCAGTAACATCCCCCCACGTGTACAAGAGCAATAGTTAAAAACAACAAATATAAAGATATTTTATTTTTTTTATGAAACAGAGTAAATTTAACCATTTGCTCATCGCTTAAGTATGGTTAATGCAGCTTAAATGGCAGAAGAGGATAAAAAGCAACATATATGCAAATGAAGCAGTACAGCAATAGTGTAGTGGGCAGAGCATTTGCCTTATGAACAGTCATTCCCGATTTGAGTCCCACTGCAGTACATTCCATTTTCCATGTCAAATCACTCTATGACCAATATTTTTAGTTGCATAACCTACTAAATAACATATATTTGTGAACTGGAGTACTGCATTAAATGCAGATGTGAGGTGTCAGTGTCATAATGTTGCAAAGTCCACAGATAATCACACGTGCCCCATACAGTATATGTTCACAAGAATCAGTGATACAAATGAAAGGTAAAATGTGTAAAGAATGATAACCCCATACAGCTTCCAAATCCCCCTCCTTCCCAAGAACCATTAGACAATACTGTCTAAATTAGAGCAGTGGTAGCAGGAGTAAGCACTAGTAAGCAAGTGTAAGCACTATTAAACAGTAGTAAGTGGGAGTAAGCATATTTAAGCAGTAGTAAGCGGGTTTAAGCCCATTTGCATGGGGGTAAGCAATGCACACACAGGTTAAGCAATATTGAAGCTAACTCTCTGTAAGCATGTTTAACTGGAGGTTAGCATTGCTTACCCTTGCTCAAACCCACACAAACCCACTTACAATTGCTTAAAAGTACCTTAATTACTCTGTATGCAACAGCCACTGTTCCGGCCAGAAACAAAATAAACAGCCTTTGCAGGTCTTGAACCCAGGACCCTGTACACTATAATCACAGTAGTTAACCACTAAGCCATCACAGCAGTGCATAAGATTGAGGTATCATCAGACAAATCCTCACTATAGGAAAATCAAACTGAACATGTGAAAGGAATCTATATACAGTCTTATATTGTATAAACTACTACATAACATAAATATGTGAACTGGAGTACTGCAGTAAGCCCAGATGTGAGGTGTAATTGTAATAATGTGTTGAAGTCCCCTAATAAACACAAGGACCCCATACAGTGTACGTACACATGAATCATGGATACCAGACACATATATAACATGTAATGAATAATAAATCAATGCCAAAAAGAAAATATAATGCAAATTAAATATTAAGCAACGCTAAGCATTGCACAGCTTAGTAGGTATAAGCAATGTGTAGGCCAGCTAACTCAATTTGCCTATTGGTATACCCCTTTAAACAATGCCAACCTTAGGTAAGCTGGTTTGCCCATAGCTTAGCCTTTTCAAAAATGTCCAATCATGGCAAAATACAGGAAATCGGACCTATTTAAATCCAACAGGTGGGAATACATCTCATAACTGGTTGTAGCTTCCCCTTGCAGGCACTATGTCTGGAATGTGAGAGGGTGTGTGCTTTTGGGTGCAGCACTGGGGCATCCAAGAGTCCAGAGTCATGGCAGGACTCCTTGTGAAAGACCATGAGCAGAGACTGCTGCAGGGCCAGTACCAGAGTTCCCAATATACAGCGGAAGCCTGGGACCATCTCACCCATGTCCTCACCAGTGCCACTGGCATACCCTGAACTGGTGAGCAGGTCAGACATCACTATGCCAACCTGAAGTGGCAAACGGGTATCTTTTGGATCAGTGGATCCAAGAGGCTAGGAGGACAGGGGAGGTCCCAGCTGTGTGTAAGTATCACTCCACTACCCATTTAATAATTTCCAGCTCATGTATATTATGGATAGGTATGGCTAAATATTCCTCTTATGTCCTTCACAGTGGCAAATGAGTGGGCTGAGAACCAGGAGGCCCATGGATGTCGCTCGGAGTGGCTGCGATGCAAGGCAGGTTAGTAATACTCTTGCATGTACTGTCATAGGAAATAAATCTAAAAGTATTAGTAAGTTAATTAGTTGCCTGTATAAAACCTGTATTGTTTAAGGCAAGTACTGCATACACCAGAGAATAGGGCAGGATGAGTCTCATATAGGTTGTATGTAAATAAAAGCATAATAGCCTGACAAGAAAGGTCTAACTGCTGGACTGCATGTGTCTACTCTGGTATCATATGGTAATGTACATTTGCAATCACTTAATAATACTGTTGTATTAAGCACTGTTACCCACACTGTGCAACATAAAATGTCTAGGAATGTCTGTATATGACTGGTGCAATCCCAAGAGGTCATATAGTACAACTAAGAGAGACATAGACAGAAAACAGTGAAAAGACAGACAACAAAATTCAAATAGCACACGCAACTGCGATGTGAACTCTTGTTTGTCTAGCACACCCAGCCATGGTTCGAATCCTGGGAGTGGTAGTAGTCTGCATACAGAATCATACCCCATAACTGTAAAGATATGTCCAGAATGTCCAGTAAATTGGCCCATATCTGCTGCCTGTCACTCTGTCCCCCTGGGAAATCAGTGGGATGATTCCAGATGCATAGGCAGCAAACAAGAAATACAACTATTTGTCACACATCTATAAGAACAAACCTGTCACTCTAGCAACTCCCCAAACTGTTATGAGAGTAATAACCCAAGTATGTCCCATCTACACCCCCATGTTGTCAAGCTGTGACCAGAGTGTGTACAGTAACAGAGTGAGATATATATGCATAATACTAATGTGGAATCTGGTAATTTGTGTGGCAACATTCAGGTAGTGCTAACAAACATTGCTCCCACAATGTGCCAAGAAATAAAAGATTGATACCCTGTACTGGTACTGTTTACTTTGGTATTGTATGGCATTGTTATTGATGCAGTTGGTCTGAATAATAAGGTATTACTCATCACTGTCACCCACACTGTGCTACATAATATAACTGTATAGGAAATCCTGTATAAGAGTGTTGTAATACAAGGTCAGAATGTAAAACCACAGGAGAATTATAGACAGAAATCATATAAGAGATATACAGCAATATCTATATAGCACACACAACTGTGATGGGCAGTAATTTAGTTTTAGCAGACACAGATATGGTCCGAATCCTGGGAGTGGAAGTAGGCTGCATACAGAATCATACCCCACACCTGTACAAATATGTCCGGAATGTCCAGTATATCGGCCCATATCTGCTGCCTTCACCCTGACTCCCTGGGAAATCAGTGGGATGATCCCAGATGTTTAGGCAGCAAACAGGAAATACAGCTGTTTGTCACACATCTATAAGAACAAACCTGTCATACTAGCAACTACACAAAATGTTATGAGAGTAATAAGCCAAGTATGTTCCATCTACACCCCCATGTTGTCAAGCTGTGACCAGAGTGTGTTCAGTAACAGAGAGAGATGTATGTGCATAATACTAATGTGGAATCTGGTAATCTGTATGGCAGCATTCAGGTAGTGCTAACAAACATTGCTCCTACAGGTCCATCAGATACGAACACTGTGCCTAGAAATAAAAGATTGATACCCTGTACTGGTACTGTTTACTATGGTATTGTATGGCATTGTGAGTGTTGCAGTTGCCCTGAATAATAAGGTATCACTCATCACTGTCACCTGCACTGTGCTACATAATATAACTGTCTAGGAAATCCTGTATAAGAGTATTGTAAGTCACTAATGGTTTAAGAGGGCAATAGTCTAAATATGTCCCGGTTCACCTGCATGTGGTCAAGACATGGCCAGAGTCTGTGCAAAAAGAGATGGACAGGTATGTACATAACATCAAAGTGGAATCTGTGAGTATGTGTAGAAACAGTTAGTTAGTGTTAACAAACAATTCCTCCACAGGTATACCAGGTAAGAGGTGTATACTGCAGGTAGAAGCAGTTCATGTATATATTGTCAACAGCCATACCACTGTCAAAACTAAGGCAATAGTGTAGCATACTAATACTTGTAAGGTACAGATAACAGCACTAACTAGGAAAGTAATGTGAATTACAGGAATATACTAGTTGTTAATTGACACCCCCCCCCACCATATCTGCAGCAATAAACTAAATACCCAACTCAATTGGTACGTGCTGACTTAACAGCAATGTTGGGGCATATGTCCTATTGTTTGATAATTATTTAAATCTGTTTCTATGCATGTGCTATGTTGAAATACTCAAACATTGGTGGCATGGTGCCATCAATGTACCTGCAGGCTGTTGTAATTACCACTGTGGTCCCATATATGCATATGCTCTGTTTGCTATGCAACTGTTCCATATCATGTGTCTGGGTTAATGGGAATATATATGCATGCTGTTATATCTAATCCTGGAATGTGTTGACTATTACTAACCCAAATATGTTGATAAAACATAAACAACATAGCACGTATGGGAATGCGGGTCTCAGTGGACTAACCTGTCCCACCTCAGCTGGCCGTGGAACCCGGGACCTCCTTGTCCGTTGGTCCTGCACCACTTTCAGGTGGAATCACCTCAGGGGATGGGGCTCACCCTCTCGGGAGTGGGCGCGGACAGGAACCCGTCACCCTGTCACCAGGTCCGGGTCGTGGTGCGTAGCAATCTCAGCTGGGAGTTTGGACATCTGCTACGCCAGCTCGAGGGCCGCATGTCACAACTAGAGGGTTGGCCTGGCTCTTTGACTCAGCCCCCAGCAGAGCCACCTTCGGGGCTATGAAGGTGTGGTGGTGACTGCCCATGGGTGGGACCTCAGTTCCACTGTTTCCACTAGGAGGCTCATGGGCTTCTGATTTCCCAACACCCCTCCTCATCAAGGTGTTTACCCCCCACATGTGTCATATACCACCCCGTATGCTTCTTGTTTGTCTTGTTTGTAAACCTATCCAACCTACCTCCCCAAATATGCCTACAATCCCTCCCCAACATCCCACTCTCACCTGAAAAAAAGGGCAATCTGTTCCCCCCCAAAAAAATCTCATCCCATAAATGGCTGTCCATTTTGCACACGCCCACTGGACACATGTAATCTGGTCTAATTGGCATTACAACATATTATTATAGGTTCATAGGTTAGTACTATGAACCTATGAACCTATAATAATATCTATATATTTATATACATTGGTTTGGAGGGTGGCCTAATAATTAAGGTGTTTGCCTTACAAACACAAGGTTCAGGGTTTGAATCTCACAGGGGATAATTGGCTAGGCTTAAAATGGCTCACAAGGGCAGTTAGCCTAGTACTAACCTATGAATATATATGTATATATATATATATACATATATATATGTATTCATCTATAGATATAAATGTCTACATAAATATATATATATATATATATATATATATATATATATATATATATATATATATGTATATATGGGTCTACTTCATATGACCTAAATTTCATTTGACTGAAATTCATTTGACTGAGACCAAAACACTGAAAGTTCAAAAGACTCAAACTCATCTGAGTGAAACTCATAACAATGACACATTAAAGTAAAAGGTATATACCCTTTTCCCCACTGTAGTGTGATCCTGGATTTAGTATATATAGTTAGGGGGTGTGTATGGAGGACTGCCCCCCACGTTGGGGGGTGTGGGGGGCAAAGTCCTCCACATAGGTTAGGTAAATATTGTTTTCTGCAAAGAGTTATTTATTGCAGTTATAAATATCTATGTGTATGGTTTAAAATGTATAAAGCATGTGGGGTGCTTTGCCCTCACACCACCCAATATGGGAGCTGTGCCCCACACACACACCCTAACTATATATACTAACTCCAGGATCGCACTACAGTAGGGAAAAGGGCATATACCCTTTAATGTGTCAGTGTTATGAGTTTCAGTCAAATGAGTTTTTAGTCTTTTGAACTTTCATTGTTTTGGTCTCAGTCAAATGAATTTCAGTCAGATGAAATTTAGGTCATATGAAGTAGACCTATATATATATATATATATATATATATATATATATATATATACAGCAATATATGTATGTAAGCATACATATATATACATATATATATATATATATATATATATATATATATATATATATATATATGTATATACAGACATATATCTATAGATATAAAAGCGAACATAACAAAAACATATATGACCACATGCATTGTTAATAGGGGTGAGGGGGCCCAAGCAACATACATCTTGTATGTATAGATATCCCCCCACAGCCAAACACGTCTGCCCTGCAATACAATACCAACTGTTGCAAATCCCATAACCAGGACCTGACATCATCGGCACAAGATGTTAACAGTACGCCATCCCACCTGTATGATGTCAGGCTGGTATCAGTAACATATCATGCAGTATAGTCTGGCTACCATAGGGAATGTACAATGTAGAAGCAATCAACATTCCTAAGATATATATATATATATATATATATATATATATATATATATATATATATATATATATATATATATATATGCAGATACACACACACACACACACACACACATATATATATATATATATATATATATATATATATATATATATATATAAATATATATATATATATATATATATATATGTATATATATATATATATATATATATATATATATGTATATATATATATATATATATATATATATATATATGTAACTACACATACACGCACAGAGATATGTATAGGAAAACAGAGTAGAGGGTGCACACAATACGGAACAGCCACTATGGATATAACACTACACACAGGTTTGCATACATAGGAAAGCTTTATTTGTGTACTATTACAGCTGTGTATGCCATGTCATATAGCTGCTTACACTCTGAAATACATATAAACAAACTAATGTAACTGTCAAACAGATAAATGATTACATATGTTGCTGTCCAGGCCAAAGCCTTCAAGTAGTACAACAGTAAAGACAGACTGGGATACAGGATAACAGTCAATCAAAAGTAAGTAATGAAGATGATTAGTCCAGCAGCCTCTATCTACACTCTGTATGCAATCCCTAGGGGGTAAAAACCTCAGTTGACACAATGAGATGCATCTGTTACATAACAAGGCATAACTGAAACCATCACAATCACACTGACAAACAGAACAGTCTGTATGGCAGGAAGCAGTAGGCCTGCATTTACCCAAGGTGAATTGTATGGTAATGTACATCCAGATACCTTGTAACAGCTTACCCCTAATACCCCCACATGATGTAATAGCCTAGGTTAGTTATGGTGCATCCCCCCCATAGACTGACATACAGGGCCATATACCACTGTTCCATACACTGGCCTCTGGACTGCATAAGGGCACACATGTATTGTGCAGATGAAGCCCACACATAAATGGACCCAACCCCACAATATGTGTGTGGGGGGCACAACAGCAGTGGAATGATGGCAGGAATGACAGCATGACATACTCTCTAGCCACTGCATAACAACACCTGACAGCATGCATATGGACAATGCCTGCTATGTAGGTGGAGGACAGAGGCTGGAACACAGCCCCATATGTGAAATAGTGTTATCATACACTAAGCAAGTCACTGGTGTTACAGGATAGTCTGCAATATACCCTTAGTCAGGAATATGAAGTCAGAAACACAAATGGATATAGCCATGTACTGATAGCACTCAACACACACACAGCCAGTGATATATGTGACACAAGAGCTGTGTGGTGGACATGGAAAACATAACATGCACACCTCTGGCCATCAAATGGATAGGCACACAGTTGAGAGCTATGGCGACAGACTGCAGTCCATGTTAAACTAGTATGTACACAAAGACCCTGTAACACTGGTGCTATACAATGCATACAACAACATTACTCACACTCTCTGTTTGAAGTTCTGAAACCTCATACAAATAAGTAGCTGGCCTGTGTGTGCATGTCCTCTTCTAAGAGGTATTGTGACTTGCTGTCTGTAACACTGCTGCCCACACACAGGAAGAATGTCCACCATACAGGAAAGGTAAAGGGACCACGCCCATATGATGTAGGGATTTATAGTAGTGGGTTGCCATGACAGTGGTAATTGGAAGTACTACACAGCTGGCTGCATGCAGGTAGCAAGTGGAGGACACTGATTGGTGCAGAGGCCATCACCTGATCATGTGCATCACCCACAAAAGCCATGCTGCAATCTATTCCAGGCAGATCAATCCATTTACTGGAGAGAGAGAGAGAGAGAGAGAGAGAGAGAGATAGAGAGAGACGCAGAGAAATAAAGTGAAAGAGAAAAATAACCGTAAACATACAACAGCTCCTGAACTGCAACATCACCAGAAAATACAACAAAGGAAGCAGGAGAAGGAATGAAAAAAATCTACCTTCTACAATGATACTATCCACAACAGACCTCATCCCCACAACAGGTATGTGAAGAATATATGCACGTAATTGACTGTAGTTCCTGGTCCATAATACTGGGGTAGATAATGTTGAATGATATGCATGTGCCAACGGGTGTTGCTGTTGTAATGATCTCCAGCTGAGCAACTGCTATGGACATTAGAGTCTGTCCCTGTGGGTAGTGGGCCATACCTGTCAACTGTGTAGAGCAGCACCAGCTGACAAGATGTATGCCAATTTAGTGTGTGGTGTGTAATGGAAGGGATGTATATTACTGTGGCCAATAGCTGGTGGCAGGAGTAATGCCATAATGATGGACACATGGGTTCCACAGCCCACCACTTGCAGGACACTCAGGTAAACCTGTACTGTAGCATGCTGAAATTCCATAGGTGTGTAATAGGGTTACCTGCAATCTGGCCCTACATATACCCCCTAATATTAGGCTGTGTCCATATGTGGCACCTGTCTGTGTTGTAGCAGCTGTGCAGGAAGGAGTTTTGAGATTGTGGACCTGATGTCTGAATGTACTCCATATATAGGTATGTATATGTGTACACACAAACACATACGTATATATATACATATATATATATATATATATATATATATATATATATATATATATACATATATATTATATATTATATATGTCCACAGATATACAGATATATATATATATATATATATCTATATATATATATATATATATATATATATATATATATATATATATATATATCTATAAACATGTATATACAACATCATATATATCTACACATATATAGATATATATCTATATGCACATGTCTACATATATACAAACACACATAGATGTAAGCACACATAGCAATACACATAGATATATACAGCTGTCAGTGTGTGCAATATGGATGGGTATGTCACATGTGAACCCCTTGTTGGGACCACGTTGCCCTTGTCTGTGAAGTAGGGAATGAGAATATGGGGAAGTATGGCAGGTATAGTTGTGGAGGTGGTCCGGGTTGGTAGATATAGAGGACAGCCTACAGGGGTGGTATATGACACATGTGGTGGGTAAACACCCTGGATGGTGTGTGTAGTCTGCAATGTGGAAGCCCCATGGGCCCCAATATGGACACAATGGGAACAAGCCACCCACCCACTGCTACTCACAAAAGCAGTCCATGTCCCAAAGGTGCCTGGTCTGGAGGCTGAGCAGGAGGAGCATGTGGACCCTGTGAATCTGTACTGGGTGCCTCAAGGTGAGGTAGCACATCCCACATGTGTCTGTGGAGCCCGCTAAGGAACAGACCCTGGACCTGACCTCAGGGGACAAGATCATATCTGTGTGTGGCCCCCCCGGGGGGGGCAACATCTCCTGAGGCAGTTCCACCTGAAGGTAGTGCTCTACCAGTACATGAGGAGGGGCCTGGTAACCTGGGAAGATGAGTTTGGATAGGTGGTTCTGCTGGCAAATATTCTCTAAACGTGCCATTGAGTCACTGTTATAGAACATATGTGGGTAGTAATAGTCTACACAATCCCAGAACATGTCCAACAGCATGCATAGATAGCCCCAATAACACAGAATGTCAGATGTGCAGCAATCACATAGCAAGAATACCACAGGCATGAATGAAATCATAGTGACCCTGACAATGGCATGCAGGTGAATAGTCTGTAACAGGCCAGCAATTATAGTGTCCACACAGGGAACATGGCTACAAATACATAGCACAAAGTGTGGTACAATACAATATCTGTCCCACTGGTAGGCAAACTGTAGCTATAGCTATTGAGTTGTGTGTACATTGTATTGTCACTGATATGGTGGGGTATGACAAAGATGTGTATTAAGAACTGTGGTAGCCTTGCTGTATGAGTTGCTCAGTCCAGTTTCCATCTTTATGTCTTTCAAGCAAGACATCACATGGACGGCTCCCAGCTTATTCAGCTGCTGAAATGAAATAGTGCTGAACTATCTAATCCAGCACTACCCTGTCCTGTTTGGCCAGGTCACCCATGAGCAGCAGGAGTGGACTGCCCTGTGGAACGACCTAGTCCACAGGGTCAATGATGTCGGACTACACAACCGCAGTTATGAGCAGGTCCAGCATCATTGTTCTGACCTGCCTAGCAATGCCCGACGACGTCCTGCTGCAGTCCGGGGGTATCACCTCCCAATGGGGGGGGGGGTCGCAAGCCATCCAACCCCCCTGACATGTTTTGAGGAGCTCTTCACCCGCCACGTGGCACCTGCCCGTCTGCACAGCCAACAACTGCCAGACACCATTGTGGAGGTGGGTGCTACCCACACACCAGCTGAGGAGCTTGCAGGTAAGGCCACAGGGCACATCAGCAGACCACTGTTGCTTATGCATCTGCATCTCTACTGCATATCTGGCATGTCATATATATAGTTTGTTGCTGTATAGTAGTAATAAACAGATGTGCATACATAGTAATATTGTGGACATGTACTGTTGATGTAGTGTAATGCTGCACCCACCCTGTAGCAATGCCACAGGTGTGGCCACTGACTTTGCATCTCTCACCATACCTCTAAACCTCTTAGAGCAAAAAATCTGGGCAAAGCCTAAAATGATGGAGGGACAAATAGGGACAGATTTTAAATATTGCTCTTACAAACTTAGAAAGTTGATAGACTAATAGATTTTGCATTAGAATTAATTTTCTGAAGGATGTGGAGTCTTCAACTCAAATGTTTGTCATTATTTAATGATTCAATCCTCAGCTATTTGCCGGAAAGGTACAGAGTTTAGGAGGAACATACCAAAAATATGAGGCAAAAATGTGGACATTCTGCAAAACTCTGTACAGTTGAGAGGTATGTCTCTCACCCTCTTATGTAGGTCCCTCCGATATACCACCAAGAAAGAAGCCTGTAGCTGGTGAGTATGATTTATGTTGATGCTTGCCAATACACCGGGCATGTAATGACTATGGTATAGTCCATGCACACATCTAACACACCTACCCAGAATGCATGTTGTACATGTGCACATATTGTTGCTGTTAAATGCAGAGCATCACAGTAGTGACCATGATGGGGTATTGGAAGGGTATGTCAGAAACCTGCAAGATAACTAACATCCTTTCATTCTGGAATGTGTCCACAGGGATTAACATAATGGTGGGAGACATGGCCTACAGCAAGGACATGTGTTAAACATCACCTGTATACAGTGCAACAACAGTGTATATACCAGTAGTACAAAGGCAACTTTTACAGATTTACACTATGGCATAACGTATTACTGTGGTCCAATTTATTAGCCGGGACTAGGCTGTAACAAGTGGTGTTCAGTGTATGGGACACTGCAAACTGACACACATGTGTAGGCCTTACTTGTCAAGCATCTGCAAAAAGGCTGAAGGTGGGGAGGGGGTGCAAGCATGACACACCAGTGCACTGGAGCAGGGATCCTACAGATGCTAAGAATGGCTGAATCTGTACATAGTCAGGTTCAGGAACTGTGGCAGTCATAACCCTACCCTCACAGCAATACTGACAGCAGTTTGTGAACACCAAGGGACGTGCACATGAGTAGACCATGCAATCATGCAGATTTGGGGCCCATGTGTAGGGCAGACTGAACATACACTGGCAAATGCAGATGGACCATGCTAGTATACCCCTGTCAGTAGTAGTACACATAATAGGTGCAACAAATGATCATGATAAGGGTGTGCACACATATGCACACACGGAGTGTATGCATTGCGGTCAGCATCCGCACACTTAACACATTCTGTAGACACTGCATGTGAATGTACAGGACATATGTCACATATCGGGCTCATGTACTGTTAATATAGGCAGTGATGAGATCCCATGGCAGATCAAGGAAGGGTGCATCATATCAATAAGGGTGTGTACACTCCCCATAGCCATGGTATGGTCTAACGGTTGTCAGTGTAATAGTATTGGATTTGTCATAAATGGTCTGCTGATGTTGAGATCTGCAAACCAGACATCAGGCATTCACAAATTACATCTGCCCACATATCATCCCTGGTATGTGTTGCTGAAAATCATAGGGGCTGTGAGCATTAGAGTTGACATAACTGTCACAGTACTACACATTCAGCAATGGGTTGTACACCTGTGAAGTTTGGTGCACAGTACATGGCAGGGTGCAGAACAGGTGCACAGCAATACTGTGTACATGGGTGCAGTGGTATCCAGGGAAAGGGGCATCACCTACTAACACAGCACATGCATTACACACATGTATACTGTTGCTAGCATAGATTGACTATAGCTGCACTACATGTTGTTGTGTACCATATGTTATGCATGTTGACAGATGGGTAATAGGAGGACTGTGTGTACTATCTTTGTGCAACCTCACCTGTATGTGTGAGTGTCTGTGTTGGTGGGTGGTTATTTTCCCTGTAGAGTCACTCTGGTGAACTGGAGGCAGGCTGATGCATGTAGGATGCATGTGTGCATGTGTGTGTGTTTGTGTGGATGTCCATGTATATGCATGTGTGATTGTGGGGTTGTTCATCCAGCAGTACTTCCCTTTAGGATCATGCAGTACATGGACATGGACTGACACATGACACCCCAGGAATACTTGTCATGTATGTAATCACAGGACAGCTGATAGTTTAATAATGTCTGTAGCATGGAACATGCATTGGGAGAGAAGGTAGACACCAGGTATACCCTTAATATCGCATTCAGCAGAGAGGTGACCAACAGCCCATGTATGCAGCACTGCAGATGCATTGGGGAATTACTAGACAACACCAGGGAGTGTATCCATACATTAGAGTTGTCATATGATAGGTTGAGCAGCATATCTGGCATGTACTGAGCAATACTTACACATGACACTCCAGTGTGTAAAATTATGGAGTGAACATAATAGCCCCTCACATATAGGGGCCATGCTCACGATGTCCGGACATACACAGGGTGAACACTGAGTGACAGCAGTGAGACCATGAAAAACCACTCCACTCAGTTCAGGGAGGTAATGGAGTAACAGGACTTGTGTTGTGATCACTTGTCTAGACATTTAAAGGAATGATACGTTAATGAGTGGTATTAATGAATGTATGTTACCAAGTGTGATACAGGATGGAGAACGCATGGGAATAAATGTGGGATCTGTCTGTAAAGTAACGGACAGGTAGGTATTAAGGTGGTGTGTGTGTGTGTGTGTGTGTGTGTGTGTGTGTGTGTGTGTGTGTGTCTGTGTGTGTGTGTGTGTGTGTGTGTGTGTGTGTGTGTGTGTGTGTGTGTGTGTGTGTGTGTGTGTGTGTGTGTGTGTGTGTGTACTGTTATGCAATGTTGTACAGGTCTTAAAGTGCATTTCTTGTTTTCCCTTACAGGTGGCAAGGTGGGTCAGGGTCCCTCCTGCATGCAATCTGATGTTGGTGTCCATACAGACACTGAATATGATGATAGTACTGTTGAGGCACAGGTGGGGTTGTCAAGGGCTGAAACAGCATCATCATTTGACATCCCCCTTTTAGCCACCCCAACCATGCACACAGTTTCAGTGCCTATACATACCCCAGCACCAGTGGCAATAGTGGAGGGACAGCTGGCGGTTGGTGGCAGTGCACAGGAGAGTGTGATATCCATGCCTACTGTGTCTGGTCACAGCAGGCATAGCTGGATGTCTGGCAGGGCACCACAGAGGCAGATGTCCCAGGGTGCTCATGGTAGGGCCGCTGATCATTATGCCCCTGGCAGATGCACCACAATTGGTTCCACCATGTGCATGTTCCAGGCTGTCATGGTGGCACAGGCATGTATGGAACTGTACACCATGAAGGGCCTGAGGCTGCAGAGGGCTGCTCTCACATCTGCAAGCGACAACTTCCATGAACTGTCTGGTGCCATCTGTGCTTACTCTACCGAGCTCATGGAGAGATGGTTTGGTGAGATGATGTGCCTCATTGACCCTGGTTTGTCCGTGCTTGAACATGTGGAGGGAGTGCGGTGACGACCGCGTTGCCATAGGCCAGCAACACCAACAGCTGGAGGTCAACATGGGTGTGCTAGGACACCAAGGCACTCCCATAGTTGCAGTACCAGCCCCAGCACTGTGGGGGGCACTGTCCACACCACACAACAGCAGGCCACAAGCACATGATCCTGGCCAGTCTCAGGACAGACCTGGCTCCAGCGGACATCTGTCATCATCAGGGGAGAGTAGCACATCAAGGTCTGTACCTGGACATGCCCATGGAACCCCTGGCAGGCACAGTCAACATGTCCATGGCCAGAGGCAGTGAACTGCACACCCTGCCAGGTATGATCTGCATAGACACCTGTATAGGTCATCCACATGGCAGAACTGTGTGCATGCATACCAACACACCTAGGGCAACCCCATACCTACACACACCACATCACCACACCCAGTACAACTAATTACACCCCTAACCCACACACATGGTGTCAAATATATAGCCCACCCTCGACCTCTGACAAACCAACAACACACCCTGAGCATATGATGATACCTGTGCCGCATCCCTGTCATCCATAACATTGATGCAGGGACAGGCTAATATGGTTCTGATGCACACGGTGACTGTAGTACAGTGTAACAAAGTACTGCAGTGTAACATGTTGTCAGGAGTAAAGTTTAATGCATACATGTCAGGTAGAGTAGCCATCCAGCAATGATGCATTTTAGTTGTTAGTAACACTGGTAGATTGTGGTCTCCAAAATGTTATCCATTTGTATTGTAGGTGTACATGTGTCAGCAGGAGGATGGTTTGCAGTCATATTCCACAAGGGATATGGCACTGTGGTGACACCATGGCTGTGACATATCTGGGGTACAGTTGAACACATGTCACAGGTTTATATAACAGTTATTGCCTGTGCCACATGGACAGGTGACCCATTGAGATGTGTGTAATCTGCAACCTGATGTAGACCCATCCACATACATGCACACTCTTACTTGGCAACACTGGGACTAGACCCCTACCTAGGTATGCAGTGCTACTGAAGTGTGTGGCTTTCATTGCACACACCACACAGCATTTAGCATGAGGTGTGTTCCAGGTTACATGTTACATGGAGAACATCCCCAGACATGTACAGTATGCTGATGGGGGATGTAATGGTTGTATATGTACAATACATAGTGTGACATACCATCATATACACATTAACAGACATGTAACAGGCAGACACACGTCTGAGAGAACTGGGCCTATCACTGCTAACTAACTTGACCTTGTGTCCAATGTGCTACAGGTAGGCTGCAGACAGCCCATGCATAACTGGGATGGATTGTGGTATCAGTTAAATGTATGGTTGATGGTGACATTGGTCACCATAAAGTGGCACATGGGACATATACCGGGTGTACCTTGGTGTAATGACAGTGTACACAGCACCCACATCCCCCAGTGGATATTGTATTCCCTGAAACCCATGATGACACTCTGACATACCCACCATCACACATTGCCCATGACTGCAATACAACATATTGTATATCCCAACAGTGGTACTACAAGGATATGCATCTAACGCACATGCCACAGGCATAGTAGGGTGTTGTATTGTCATGCCTCACCTATGGGCAGCAACAACACTATCTGTACTACTATGTGGCAATGGGTATTGTAATAGGAGTATGTGGCCTCGGAATGCTATACCCTACAGATATATGGACATGCACACATACACACACTTGCCAGAACTCAATGTGTATCCCATGCCTATCGACCCATTTGTACAACACTGCTGTGCTGGTACTGCAAGGCTCATGTAGCCGGTAGGGAGAGGAGCATAACAGGGTACATGTAATGCCCCATTCAGCAGCAGCCACAACTGACTATGGCAATGGGTGTTGTGGTGGTTGTGAAGGCCCTCATGGAATTCTCAAGTACAGGTGTACTAACACACAGACACTGCTCTCCTCAGTAATGCACACATACACGTACACATGTCAGTACTGGGGTGCATTGCTGCAGGTGGTCATAGCTATTTACCTAGCTATTGTCCATGGAGTGGTGGGTTGTGTAGGGGATGTGTGTACAGTGGTATCCTGCCACCTGCCATGTGGCAGCAGCCAATCTATCGACAGACACCACTGTGGTGACCCTCAGGGTGAGAGTGACATGCATCAGCCAATCCTCTGGGTGCCTCTTGCACATGGCCACTGAGGTGATCCAGTTGACATGTATGCAACATGTATTACAACACATGGTTAGTGTCTTTGATGGAGACATGTACCCAAGCATGTTCTATTAACTGTGGTAGTGTAGTGGAGGTACCCATGGCATGTGGTGCGTACAGGGTGTTGTCTCCTATATGTGCCAGTTCTTACACAGCTGGGCAGATGTGTCAGTGTCAATCAAGCATAGGTTGCCTGCACATATCCTAGCTGGATACCTGCCACCTGCACATCTGTACAGGGACTGACAGTCATCAGCTTGGCAAGTAGCTATGCAGTAGGATGAATGGATGAATGTGTTGACAGATAGATGTCCGACAACAATATGTATGCCATAATAACTACATGTTGGAAGCCCTCACTAACATGTGCTGTACAGACGGTAGTCTACAGTTGCATTCCACATGTTGAATCATTATCCAGTAGGGGATATATACTATGACACAGTTCACACACCAGGGACACAACAGGGAGGCCTCAGAGTCCAGCTATGCCTGCAGGTGTGCTTGTTGTCAGTACTACATTTAGCACTCTACTCTTGCCTGGGAAAGCACTGTCAACAGTAGAACCATCATGATACACTACATGCCAGTGTAACAGCATGTAACCTAGGCTACTACCCCTGTATGTAACACATGCACATGGATAACAGTGCTGTACAGGCCTCATATACTTATATGTCCCAGACATGACACTCACACCCCTTGCTACTGTAATGACAACACATAGGCGCATGTATTGTACATGGCATTACATACTGTTATTACAGATGTCATTACCCTGCTTTGTTATCGGACTGGGTGGTGAGAACTAGCTACCAGGGCTAAGTCATGCTTAGCAGGTATCAGCATTGCTCCAATATAACAGCTAAGCTGACTTGCGCACTGGTAAGCGAAGTCTACATGGTGTAAGTGCCCGTACATTTACCCGTAGCTTAGCAATGCTTAGCTTAATGCAAACCCACGCAAATGCACTTAACGTTGCTCAAAACTGCCTTAACCACTCTGTATCCAACAACCCTTGTTCTGCCCAGCAACAAAATGAACAGCCCTTGCAGGTCTTGAGCCCAGGACCCTGTACACCATAGTCACAACACTTAACCACTATGCCATGACCACTGTGAAGACAGCTGTTGTTTTTCCAGTATATCTGTCAATACACATATTGATTAGTATTGAACAATTGCCTTTACTTCCACAATTGTGTAGTACTTGTTATTAATATGACTGTTACATCACATATGTTGTTATATTATAATGTACACATATCAGATACAGACGGTGAGGTACATCTGGGAAGATATACATAAAACTGTGATGTTTACATCTGACAGGAATATGGATATATACATATACATATGTTGATATATGTCTACATGTACATACATATGTATATTCATACATATGTCAGTAAACACATCTGTATAGTGCATCATATATATGACCATGTGTAGATCTCTTACATATATATATAGATATATGTATATATAGCTATATATGTATGCACATCCTATGTGTACAGATATGCCTATGTATGTAGATATATATGTAGATATCTATAACTATATAAATACATATTTATTCTGATATACCTATTACTGTCGATACATATGTAGATATCCATAAGTATATGTGCATATGTATCTATATCTGTATATGTGTAGACATATTTTGCTGTGTATATGTATATATTTGAGTGTTTATATGTATATATATATATATATATATATATATATATATATATATATATCCATCAATGTATGTCGATATGTATATGTGTATATATCTATATAGATATATGGATAAATATATATATGCATATATGCTCACCATATGTCCAGAACATGGAGTGGAGTCCTACCTCAGCCCCAATAGTCCCAACCTTTTAGTGCAAGGGGATGTCAGGTATGTATTGCAGGTATATATGTAGACTGTTGCTACTGTAATAGGGGTTGTCTTAACAGATATGTTGTGTGTGGGGAAGTCACATCTGCTTTTAATATGTCCGCCATTGGTTACTGACAGACACCCTAAGGACATCAAAGTACAGTACCACTGCTAGAACAGTAATGATCCTGTGGACTACAGCAGAGATAGTGGCCAATATATGTGGACAGTCTGGCATTCTGTGATCATTCCAGAGGTGTACACGTATGCCCTTCATGCGAGACATGTGAACCACACCTCCCAATGTGGATGTTAATAGCCATGTACATGGGTATATCATGTAAATTCTGGACTACATATGCTCACACAGTTTATGCATGCACACACGCCAGTCTGTCCTGACACATAACACCATGTGGTGGAGGAGGTCATATGGCCACATACTATCCAGTAGTTAGTGACATACATCTATACAGAATCCCACTGCTTTGTCAGAAATACACAACAGTTATGGTGGCCTGGCAGCAGTATGTCTTGCAAATAACTGGACATATCAGCCCACTGGGTAATTAAACTAGGCTGCTAGGCATGTCACAAAGCACTGTGCAAATTACAGGCAGACTGCCACAACACTGGACTACATTTTGTAAGGAGGACTACACATGTACCCGTGATTACAGCGGGCTCTACATGCATATCACAGCACAGAGTAACAGACACCTGTGTGAAAGTGCATACCCACAACCAATGTAAACACAGCCACAGCCACATATGGTACACATGCTTAATATGACACTATATGGACTGTCTGATAAACACCATCCTCATATGTGCCACTCACACACTGACCCTACATACACTGGGTCATGGCACTGTGTGGTCCAATGGCTGTGGTATGAGACATGTGTGTCTGGCCCTACAGACATGGGAGCCAATAGGGTATCATTCACTGGAGCAGCATGTCACATCAGATGGAACAGGACCAACAACAATGGCATCTACCACAGTCTGTGCACAGCCCAAGGTACGTATGTGCAATACACATACTGTTGACAATCACCCTAGTTACACAGACCACAGTACTGTACAAACAACCACAGAATAGCCAAGCTATGTCCTCAGAAACAACCCCTACTATACATAACATGTCTAAGTCTGATATCTGACTGGCTTGTTATCAGGTATGATGTCAATAAATAATGGTGAACAGGACATATGCTATGCACCTCTTACTGCAGGACATATGTACAAAGTTGAAAGACTTGTGGCTGGAGCTACGAACACTGCCCCAATATTGGCATGTTGCTGTGATAACCTCATACATTTACTGTCGTACCAGGGTTTGTTGTGACATATGTTCTATGAGGGATATGAAGTCAATAACTTTCATGGCTGCCACCATGTACTGACTGCAATCCTCACACTATGCTTCTGCAGTTTTCAGATAGGTGTTCTGTGAGTAACACAAGAAACAAAAGGCACCACACACTGCTTAGTCTACAGATGACCCTACAGATGGGGGTTTCCTCAAAAACATAGCACTGTCATGACAGGTATTAAAACATGTAGACCAGCCATATCCACACACACACCCTGTTAAACTGACATTACTCCAAATGCAGAATAGCAACACTTACATTCTGTAGTCATGTCAGGCACATCTCCCTCCTGTGTGTTGGTCTGCTTCCACAGTGTATGTTGCTAGAGGTAAATCCCATATCCATCTGTGATGCTGTTTGCCAAACACCAGATCTAGGTCCTGCTCACTGTGAATGAAAAGGCCCAATATCAACATGATATTCCTAGATATTGGAGTGTTTTTCCATGCAATTGGCTATGGGAATGTGACCACAGCTGTTCCACATGCAATCAGCTAGAGGAAGGCTGCAATTCATGCAGAGGCCATCAGCTGATTATGAGCATCACTTACAGAACACAAGCTGCTGCCTAAGCAAAGCAGGTGCAGTTCTCCACATCCATCAGAGAGGGAGTGAGAGAGACAGATAGACAGAGACAAAGTAAGTCATGGAGGGGGTGAGAGAGTAAAATTTAAACATGTTTGTGTCACAGACCTACCAATACAGGGTTTAAACCCCCTGACTGACTATGTATTGCTTTTACATATCTATGCAGTTATTGCATGCAGCACATAGCTTACATGTTGAGGAACTGTCCAAACGTATATGTGTTGGTGAGTTACATCTGCAACAGTGATATGGTAGTGATAGGGTAGGTGTAGTACATGTGCCTGTCCACATAAACAGTTGTCAGCATCAACACAGCCACACTCTCTCAGGGACTCACTCACATTGACACACTTGGCAGGGTCAGGAATACACTTCCTAACTAGTTAGTTTGCCACAATAAAGTAATGTGCAGGTATCATATGCACCATAGGGGTTATCTGGAGGTTATATGGGCAAAGAGTATGTGAAGATGTCTGACATCAGACAGCATGCTTCAGTATGCCAATGGGAGTTGTAGTGAGTGTGAATGTGGTCAAAAGCATCATACATCACATACACAGACACATGGTGCCAGTACTGCCATGCATGTATTGCTTCATGGGTGTGTAGTGGTTGACTGTGCCAGAAGGCTATACAAGGCTAGGTGAAAGGTATACCTTGGCATAAGGCCACATGACAATGGCCTGCAGTGTGGCTCACGGGTGTAGTGTCTGGATTGGCCCACCCAGGTGGGTATTGTATTCACCATCCAGTCACCTGGTTAACTATTGTGTGTGACCACTGCTGTGCAATGCTTGCCATGAATGTGTTCTTTAGTCCATGACATGGACGCTGGCTGGGATGTGCAAACATCCCAGATGCATGTACAGTGACATGTGGAACTATACCTGGGGTGTCTGGCCCATGTTGTGTGCACAGATTATTATCATCAGATGTGCCAGTCCTGGCCTCATGTGGTGGGAACTGGTAATGGTCAGCAGGTTGACCCTGCACCTGCATTGATAGCATGATGCAGGTATTCCCTGGTGTTGGTGGCATCTGTCCATACAGGGCATGTGTTTAAGGCATGGTATGTCCTTTGTGGGTCACATTTGATGGCACCACAGGTGTTGCAGGTATCCAGTGGGCAACATGGTGAATGTGCACCATCTGCATGTACGTGCCTATTGTATTGATGGACAGGGTGCCATAACCTCTGTAATCCACTGCAATCACACCATGGTTACTATCTGTGGGCAATATGTAGGGTACTACCAAACATAGCAGTTGTTGCCTAGGCAAGTGTGTTTGTGTATGAGACATGGGTTGAGAGTGTTCTCTGAGTAATACAAGGGTTGCTAACTTTGTTTGCCAGGCCTTGCTGTCACATGTAGGGGTATGGATTTGCACCCCAGCCTCTCGGCTATTTCACATCTGTTCTCCTTGTAAGGTGGACATTGTAACATATAATAAGGCCACCATATAAGAAATTTGCAAAACCACTTTCACAATAAGTCCAGTTGTTATACACTCACACAGGATATGAATGACAAACACAAACACACTTGCCATGTCTGGGATTAGAATTCCTACCTAACTAGTTTATTACACTACAGCATTATGCAGTTATAGGATGCACCACAGATATTACTGGAATACCTCTTCCCCAAAGGTGTATTTCACTGGGAATGACATTGGCAGGCTTGCCAAAGTAGGGCAATGGAGGTTTTAGTGACTCTGAATGGCCTCAAAAGCACTGCACCCTACACAAGCAAAGAAACACACACACACAAACATCCACACTTGCCATGTCTGGAAATAGAACCCCTACCAAACTACTATATTACACTACAGCATTATGCTGTTATAGGATGCCTAATGGTCACTACTAGGCTACTCCTTTCCCAAAGGTGTATTTCAAAGTGAATGACATCATCAGCCTTGCCAAAGTAGGGCATTTGAATTGTAGTGAGTGTGACTAGCCTAAAAAGCATTGTTCCCTACAGAGACACACAAAGATGCACACAGTTGCCATGTCTGGGATTAGATCTTTTACCTAACTAGTTTATTACACTACAGCATTATGCAGTTATAGGATGCGCCACTGAGATTACTGGGCGACTCTTTTCCCAAAGGTGTATTTCACAGTGTATGACATCAGCAGCCTTGCCAAAGTAGGGCATTTGAATTCTAGTGAGTGTGACTAGCCTAAAAAAGCATTTCTCCCTACATAGACAGAAACACACACACTGTTTCCATGTCTGGGATTAGAACTCCTACCTTACTAGTTTATCACACTACAGCATTATGAAGTTATAGGATGTGCCACAGAGATTACTAGGCTACTCCTTTCCCAAAGGTGTATTTCAAAGTGAATGACAACAGCAGCCTTGCCAAAGTAGGGCATTTGAATTGTACTAAGTGTAACTAGCCTAATGGGCATTGCTCCCTGCACAGACAGAGACAAACACACAGACAATTGCCATGTCTGGGATTAGAACTCCTATCTAACTAGTTTATTATACTACAGCATTTCACAGTTAAAGGATGTGCCATGGAGATTACTGGGCTACCCGTTTCCCAAAGGTGTACTTCAAAGTGAATGACATCAGCAGCCTTGCCAAACTAGGGCATTTGAATTGTAGTGAGCATGACTCACCTAAAAGCATTGTTCCCTACACAGAGACACACAAGCAGTTGCCATGTCTGGGATTAGAACTCCTACCTAATTAGTTTATCACACTACAGCATTACTCAGTTTTAGGACTCGTCACAGAGGTTACTGGGCTACTCCTTTCCCAAAGGTGTATTTCAAAGTGAATGACATCAGCAGCCTTGCCAATGTAGGGCATTTGAATTGTAGTGAGGGTGACTAGCCTAAAAAGCATTGCCCCCTACACAGATAGAGACACACACACAGTTGCCATGTCTGGCATTAGAACTTGTACTTAACTAGTTTATCAAACTACAGCATTACACAGTTATAGGATATACCACAGATATGACTGGGCTACTGTTTTCCCAAAGGTGTATTTCAAAGTGAATGACATCAGCAGGCTTGTCATAGTAGGGCTATGGGGAGGGCAGTGTGTGTGCATGAGCCATAAACTATTCATCTAGAGGTAGACACACCACATTCAGGCACATGCAAGTTTATATTCCGCAGGTATGTGTATATAACTGCTAGATGACTACTGCCTTGTACAGTCATGTTGCACAGCTAACACTTGCACCACAGATTCTGTAATGCTGAGGGATACCAGTGGGTAATTTCCACAGTGAGTTACATTTACACATCATGTGGTTGTAGCCATTTGGCTGTGTGCTGGGTGGGACAGGCCTCATGATGGAAGGCTCTTTGTCACTGTCACTCTCTTCCACACCACATCTATGTATGTGTACTTTTGGCATATTATAGTGTATCGTTCTTGGATATATGTGTGTATTACTATCCAATGTGTGTGCAAAGCATGACTTGTGCATACTGACGAGAGTATGCACTAACATCTGCAACTGTCAGATATGTATGGTCCACTGTTGTTGGCAGACATGGGCTTTATTTGTTTAAATGTGTGAGCATGCCCAGTATGCTCTTCTGTATTGAATATGTGGATCCATTCCAGGTAGTTTGTACTCCAGTGCAGACCTTTGTGTTCTACACCTACAGGTAGCAAACTGTTTCTGCAGGATATCTGTAGATCAGTTGGCATTATGGGGTCAAACTGTGCAAGGGATAGTGTGTACTGTAGGTGATTGTGTCTGTGCTGCTTCTGCTACATGGTACTGGTTTTAGCAGAAATATTCAGACATGTGTAACGTGTATACACTGTGATGTTTTATGTCTTCAAGTACTGTCATGTGGAGATTTTTGCTCACAGTGATGTCCTGGGGAACACAGGGTGAATGCAGCTGTGTCCAGTATTGTGGTCAAATGCCTACATATTCATGGAAAGTTATACCATTCTGGAGGGGAAGCTGCAGAAACTTGCTGCCGGGTCTGTGTATCCAGTTTAGCACCTTGGTACAGTGCTGGCAGAGGATCCCATACTTATACATCCATTGACATGACAGTATGGCCTTATCTGGCTGTGGCAATACCTCACAGCTGTACAGATTCACACAGGTTACCCAGAGGCAGGGGTCATAAGTCAGGACATTACCCCTACTGTGGTGTATAGGTATGTTTGTAGCCACCCATTTTTTATGTTTGCAGCCAGGGATAGTAAGTGCACACAGCTGTGTGTTGGACCTTGCACATTCCATGCGGCCCATGCACCCACCCCCTCTATTATTATATCCTCTTCCATACATTATGCATACATTCTCTGATACTTTCCCTATAGTTATCACCTCATCACAGCTGTGTTTTGGTGTTCATCTACAGTTCATGCAGTGTGACATGGTGGACATGTTACTGTGATTTGTCCACATGTCCTTGCAATATGGCCTATATGGAATGTGTTATGTTATTTGGGTGTCCATGACATAACATACATTGGCAGTATGTGTGAGATGCAGGCCTTTGGCAGAGGCCTATAGGCCATTTGGTGGTGATGCAGACCTGCTGTAGCACGCCATTTCATTCTGTCAGTCCTACAGTCCCAGACTGCCACACAGTATATTCCCCTGAGGTGACAGGGTAGGTGTGCTAGGTGTTCATGCCAATACTTTCTATCAGTATTGATCAGGTGGTGTGGATGCTGGCAGGGTGCTACTTACAGCTAGGGACACACCTGCATGGGACACCTGCACTGCATGCTACATTCTTTCACTATTGCCATACACAGGTGGGGGTCATATTGTACCCATTCCCAACAGCAGGTATACATTCAGGGAGGCACCTGTGGGTGGTGTTTGGGTGAGCTGAGTGCATGTGTGCTATGGACACTACTTGCATGTGACTCAGAAATATGCATGGGGAATTGCAGTTATGCTGGCTTGTGCAGGGACATCAGCTATTTCCCAATACATCAGTCCTATCACCTTTGTGATCTGCAAGTATTCGGCCAGACGACATCGGTATTCCCTACTACAAGCCCAGATAATTTGATGCATACCTGTATGAACAATTCCAAGGGTGTGTCCATTTCATGGGTACACATTATATGCTGTATGTCTGGAGTACTTTTCCTGTGTACTGCTTGTATATCTAGCCCAACAGTTGTGCCATGTCCATCTTTCAGATAGTGACACATATTACCACCGTACATTTATAATGGCTTACTGCTAGCATGTGTTAATCTGGGGAGACTTGTCTTTGGCACTGCAGTTGTGAGGACTTTGTCCTGTCATTCGCAGTAGTGGTAATGGCCACCAGGACAAACCTCAACATGCATACATAATGACCACTCAAACACAATATGAAACACACATCAACCTAACACACCCATACCTGCATATTGTACAAATGCTACAATCTATCCTGTTACCTTGGCCACCTCAGGTCATCTGTGCTCCACCGGTATTATACCTACACATACATGTTACTACATGTCTACATCGGATTGGAGGGAGGGAGGGGCACAACTGACTGTTACTACATTTTTACATAGGATTGGGGGGACACACCTGACTGTTACAACATGTGTACATTGGATTGGGGGGACAACAGACTGTTACTAAATTTCTAAATAGGATTGGGGGGCACACCTGACTGTTACTACATTTCTACGTAGGATTGGGGGGGCACATCTGACTGTTTCTACATTTCTACACAGGATTGGGGGAGGGGGGCACACTTGACTGTTTCTACATTTCTACACAGGATTGGGGGAGCACACCTGACTGGTTCTACATTTTTACGTAGGATTGGGGGGGCACACATGGCTGTTTCTACATTTCAACATAGGATTGGGGGCACACCTGACCCTTGTACACATTTGTTATGACTGTACTGGTATGTCAGGTACTTCATTTCATTCTGTATTCTAACCTACATGCTGACTAGAGGCATATCAGTGTACTACAGCTCTTAGGTTTGATTGACATACATATCAGTTTCTGACTTCCTACCCTTCAGAAC
This sequence comes from Protopterus annectens, assembly GCF_019279795.1. Classification (NCBI taxonomy): domain Eukaryota; kingdom Metazoa; phylum Chordata; order Ceratodontiformes; family Protopteridae; genus Protopterus; species Protopterus annectens. The sequence continues at coordinate 968,499,506 of NC_056748.1, read as the reverse complement.
TAACATCCCACTGCCTGACCTGCTGTAGTCTGTCTGTGTAGGCCTGGGGGGGGGGGTTACTCATAGCCATCATTCAGAGGCCTTAGTACAGCCTTTGTTTGTGTTTGTCTACACCTGTCCTGCTGGCTGAGACTGTTGTTGGGTATGTGAACCTCCCTGACTGGCATGTGTGAGTCATATGGGCACACATGTGGCCCAGCATGTTTCCTACAGTGGGTTTTGTCGCCATGTGTAGTACTGACTATTATGGTGACACCAGTATTTGTTCAGATCTCATGGTGCCACTATAGGTGTCTACTATCTGCTGCCATCCCATTCAGCCACCCAATTCCCTTGCATGCTAACATCCATACCATAGATACAAGTAACAACACATACTACTCCATTCGCCAATTGGTAAGGAGAGTGACTTACCTTGTGGGTGTGACAGTATTGAGGATGGTGCTGGAGGGCTGCCTATGTCACATGCACATATTACACTCCCTATACATGGTTGAACACAGGTAGTGTCATGTTTGGCATCCCTTTTAGTGTATGTGCGAGTCAGAGAGTGGTGTCATTCCCTGGGTCCTTCCTGTGTCAGTGTATGTGCTATGCATTGCCTCTTTGCCAAGTCAGGGCATACTGGGCATGCCTCCTTCTGCCTACTGGGGCAGGCTCAGGTTGTTCCTCCTCTAAGTCACTCTGTGCCTGTGCAGGCCTTGGCAATGGTGGGGGGCTGTGCAACCCTGCCCCATGCTGTTCCTGCTGCAGCTGTTTCCACAGGATCATATTGTGTAGCATGGCACATACAATGACAATTTGAATACATGTAGCTGGGGAGTACTGCAAGCTTCCACCGGATGTGTCCAGGCACCGGAACCGTGACTTGAGCACCCCAAACACCCGCTCTATTACAACTCTGGTCTGTACGTATGCCTCATTATGGAGTTCTTGTTCGGGTGTGTATGCATTTCTGATGGATGTCATCAGCCACAACTCCAGTACATAACCAGCATCCCCCACTAGGTGACCATAAGGAATGTCCCCACTGTCAAATCTCTGATACAGCTATGTCAGATGCCAGATGTGGGAATTGTGATAGCTTCCAGGGCAGCCAGCACACACATTCATTATAATGCTCTGGGCATCACACACGACCTGGCAGTTGATGGAGGGGAAGCCCTTAATGTTGATGTAGACCCTACCCCACTCACCAGGTGGTGCTTTGATGCATATGTGTGTGCAATCTATAGCACCCACTACCTCAGGGTATTCTGCTATTTGGTGGAAGAGATGCATATTGCTGGTGAATGCCTCATGGTTGTTGGGGAAATATACGTGCTCACCAGCATGTGATGACATGGCATCCAGGAACTGGCAGAGTACCCTGGATGCTGATGCCTGTGAAATCCCCATGATATCCCCAGTTGGCCTTTGGAAGGTACCTGTAGCTAGTATTCTTAGGCCTACACATACCTTGGTATCTACTGGGATGGGTTCCCCTCTGTTAGTTCTTTGTGTGAGGCATGGCCGGCACAGCTCAACAATTTGCTGTAGGAGGTCCCTGTCCACCCTATAGCACTGCACTTTCTCCAGCTCATGTAGCCACTGGTAGGTTACCCTGGGTCTGTACACTCTTCCCCATCTCTTCACTGTGGGTTGGTCAACAGCATTCTCATCCACACCACCCTCAGCGTCTTCCACATGTTGATGTATGATAGGTATTGCAACCCCTATCATTTTGTTGTTTTTGTTTGTTAAAATTCTCCCATTTGTATACACCAGTGGTGTAGAGTATGTGGGAAAAAACAGAGGGAAAGGTGTTTGCATAGTTTATAGTAGTGTTCTGGGTTGGGCTGGTCTGCTACCTGTGTAATTGGCTGATTCTGATACATTTCACCTGCCAGCTATGCTAGTTATCATAGATTACCTTCCTACTGCTGTGTTCCCTTCCCATTGCCTTCCTGTTTAAGCCTGGGGGTGTGCCATACAAACACAGTGCTCAAATTTGCACAGAACTGCTATTTCCTGGTTTACTTTTTTTTTCCTTTTAAAACCAAGTGTGCTGCGTGCACACCCACTTAGGCAATGCAAAGAATGGTAGGCAGCCTCAGATACACCCCCTTGCTCAGCTCTGCTAAGTTAAGGGCAAATCCAAGCCACAGGGCTCCAATCCACTCACAGTATGCCTGACACACACCCTTATAATGTCAGCTACTCCTAGGCTTGCACCAAGCTATTCCTGCTCTTACACTGTTGGGTGCTGACTAGCATGCAGGGGAAATCTGGGATTCAGTATTATTCCCCTCATTTGCATAGGATTGCCTGCTGATGCATAGTTACAGGTCCCACACTCAGCCTCCCCCCTTAGCAACCACTATTCACTGGCCATGTTGTCTTCTGCCTGCCGTTGATTATAATGGCAAAATAGTGATTTTGGTTAGAATGCTTATTTTAGGTTTTTTATTTTATGTTTTGCCCAATCCCATAAAAGTTAATTTTATTTATTTTTGCAACTGTTTTCCATGTCAATGGCCATATATTTGGCCATTGGCATGCTTTCTACATAATATCCACCCTTTATTTGGAGCTGTTTGCAGAAATGTACTCGGTTACTAACCGAGTATATTTCCGCAGATTACACTAGTCCTGCATGGCCAGCTTCCAGCTTCCTGGATTGCAAATTCATCTCATTTGCATATATTTCACCTGCAAATGGGGTAATTTGCATACAGGAGCTGAGTCCATACAGGACTAGTGCAGGAGCACTTGTGCACATCCTTAAAGCTTATTCCTGGATTGCACGGCAGACATATTGCCTGCTGGAGCTCCCACACTAGTTCTGCACATTGTGCAGGGCTTGCTGAATCCAGGGGTGTGGGTTATACCTATGTCAGACAGTTTGGTGAGTAGGAAAGAGTGAGAGATGGTATCAATGGCCTTGGTGAGGTCTAGCATAACTCATATAAAGAGGACTTGAAATGTATTCTTGGAAGAAGGAATGAAAGCAAGAAAACAAGATCACGTTACCAAGGCAGGCCTAATCATCCACCATTTTGAGGGAAACACATTAAAATTATAAAAGAAGCACTTGTGATTTTGATGCATTAAACAGCTCAGAAGATAAAGATACAATGGAAAAAAAAACATGTTTTTGAGTTGTAAGGTAGAGTTTTCCTTTAATAATAAAGGGCACCTTTAGTCAGGTCTGTTTCATATAGAGACTTTTGAATAGTGACCTGGAATTCACTGCTGGTTTGGGCATCAGAGAAGATGAGAGTGAAAAAGGATGTGTGTTGTGTCTACAGGAGCTCAGAAAGGTTTCAGCTCCCAGTGGATAAAAGGGGAAGTCCTTTGGTGAGGTTGACTTTAAACAACAGAAGTGAGAGCCTCCCATCACTAGTGTGTGCCACCCTTTGAAGACATGCTCTACAGGGGCAGCTAGTGGGGTTGAAATGTTGGGCTGCAGCCCTACCAAACAAAGAAGCATGACTGGCAATGTATGTTGTGAGGGTTTTGCTTACAAAGAATTGACTACCCTATTCTTGGAACTCTGACCACACGCAATTGTGTAGAGTATTGCTTACAATATTTACAAAAAAAGTATAATTACTCGACTGGACCAATCTCTAAATAAAGAAGCTTTGTGCATACTCCTTGGTGAAGAATAATGTGATTAAGCATTGTTACAAGTCCTTCTACCATTTCTGGGGAAAAGAAACTGCACTTCAGTGGGGTTGATTCAGCTGACAAAGCAGTTAGAAACCATTTCATATTAAAACAGAGAACCTCAGGGACTGGTGCCTAAAACAAACTTAGAGAAAGTGAAAAAAACTTTTTATATAGATTCTGACAGTGAAATCATGGATAGTGAGTATTTTTAATTAAACATATTTTTAATTAATACATACTTTAATGAGCAATGGTGTCTGAACTGTTGTGTTGAGTATGATATCTCTGTACAACAGTTCCTCTGCAATCTCATCTGCACAGTAAGTAATACAGTGTGTGTGCGTGTTTGTGTGTTTCTCTGTGTGTAGGTACATGCACATATGGGGCTCAAATGTAGTGCAATTTATGTGTGTAACAAACAAGCTCGACTATGTATTTAATCACAGTTGCAGGGGACCACAGTCAATAAAGTGATTGTAATTGAAGGGAATGTGTTTCTGTGTATGTATAAGTGTCTGTAGTGGGTTCCTGTGTCTCATGTCATAACTGAAATATATTGCTGGCAATTTATTTATTCATTCATTAAATCAGACACCTGAAGTAATCACAGATCGTATAATAGGATGGTAGTGATTGGTGTGTGTGTGTGTGTGTGTGTGTGTGTGTGTGTGTGTGTGTGTGTGTGTGTGTGTGTGTGTGTGTGTGTGTGTGTGTGTGTGTTTGTGTGTGTGTTTGAGTATGTGCACAATGAGGAGGCAATGTGTTGTATTGCATATCTTTGACAGTAATCCAAGCAAGGCAGGCAGTCTGTTTCCAGTCGAAAATCCTTTATTAAGTCTGTGTACTCAATAAAGGATTTTCGACTGGAAACAGACTGCCTACTTGGATTACTCAATACTTAGTAATGCTGTAGAATTATATATTTTCTATTATTACTTTTTGACTTGACGAGTTTACGTTCGCTACTTCTACTACTATTGTCTGATCTGATTAATATACAGTGATTAACTAGAAATATGTGGACTGAAAATCTTCCACACAGAGAAGTTTCTTACACAGTTTTGTTTTTAGACCCACTACACTTTAGTGGATTGTTTTGAGACTTCAGGGATACCACGGAGATTACTTGTTTTTTTTATTCATTATATCACAGATATCTGAGGTGTTCACATTAAAAAAGTGGTTATATTTAGTGAATGTACAGACAGGCTGTGAATGAGCATGTCTGATCTATGTTATCATTCAATCATACTCATTTAAAGAAACATTAATTTGGCTTGGAAGTGCTAGATTTTGTTTGAGTGAAACAAGGCAAAATTTGTTATTGTGACCACTATTATTATTTGACAATAATCAAATAGCCAATGTACACAGAATAAAGTGCCTATACTTGTTTGGAAGTAGGTTGTTTGTGGATGAAAGTGACTGATCCCTGCTGTTGTTTGATGATCATTAAACAGACTTTGATTGGCAGACCTTATGTGTATTTGAGGGGAAATAAGTTAAAATACATTAATTTGGCCACTGTTTTCTCACAGTTCGGTATTTGAAGTGTACACTGTCAATAACATGACTATAAATATCCTTTATGGGCTGAAATGAACTCTCTTTCACTGGGAAATTCTGACATATATTATGAAGAAGAAGACTACCGCTTACAGACTATTTAACATGTACCGCAATGCACTATCAGTTATTCATGTCAAACTGTAAATCCGATCAATTAATTTTCACAGTGACCTGATTTATAGAGAAGAGCCCAATCACATAAGTTGTTCCCGAAAGGATGGAATGGCAACTGGTTTCATTAGTTCTTCAAACTGTTCCTTCCATCTTCTGTCAGTGTTCTTAGTCAAGGTCAGCATTTATCTAGATTTTCTAAAAACAAGTTAGGTTAGCTCCACCTCTCCAACAATTCATCTGGTTGTTTGTAAAAACCTCTTTGAGATTATTCAAAGGTCATTCTCCTTTATGTTCTCTCAAAAACCATCCTCCTAAATTTGAGGTCTTTCTTCAAAACTGCTACACCTGCTGCTTTCCTGACGTGTTGGTGTCTACCAGTCGAATGTGGAAACCATACCTCTCAAATTTCCCACATTTGGCAGAATGTGATGCCAAAGTGAAAATAACAGGGTGCCATGAAATTCCGAGTTGATCCTTTAAATTACAATTTCTGGAGCTGTGTTAAGATTCTCAATGTGATAACATAGGTAGATCAACAACTTTGACTGCCTGAACCTTGAGATGACTCCTAAACAGTTCTTTAAAGCATGATAGTGATGCTGAATGCTATATGTAGATATATTTACAATGTGGTTGCCTAAGCAGAATGTTGACAGGTGTGCAAGAGTGCACAATTCTCAGTGTTGGAGGAACTGCTCATTCCCTGATAATGTTCGGTAGTATATAACATTAGTATGGGGTGTGTTGGGTGCAGGGGTCTTGCCTAACTGCAAAAAATAATGTTTTAAGCTTTATTTTTACATTAAGCTTTGGCATGCTTTGAGGTTGTCCTTTGAAACATGTGTAGAAGCTTGATAATGTTCAATTTATAAACCTTTTGACCGTCAACATTTGAGCATTTCAATTACTGTCGTTAGATATATATGTGCATGTGTGTGTGTGTGTGTGTGTGTGTGTGTGTGTGTGTGTGTGTGTGTGTGTGTGTGTGTGTGTGTGTGTGTGTGTGTGTGTGTGTGTGTGTGTGTGTGTGTGTGTGTGTGTGTGTGTATATATATATATATATATATATATATATATATATATGCATATATCTATCTATATATATATATATATATATATATATATATATATATATATATATATATATATATATATATATATTTATATAGATAGATAGATATTTGTGTGACCATTTAAAATGCTGACTCTAAATGTGAAATTTGGATTGCAGAAAAGTAAACCAAAGTGAAAATGAATAATCAACAATCATGGTTCGATGTATTCGACATAGCAGGAGGTGACATCACTCATCTCCTGCTATGCACATTAACAGGGTCTATATTATTTCTTAAGCGTCAAAGTTTTAAAATTGTGAACAGCCATATACGTAAATTCTTTCCTCGGGAAAGAATTTGCTAGGCTGTCTGGAAACAAAATTAACTTTTTATCTTAAATATAGTGGGAGCCCCCCCCCCCACTGCCCTAACTAAATATACCAACTCCAATATCGGTCTACATTGGGGAAAAGGCAAATCCCGGATAACGGCCAAGCAAATTCTTTCCCGAGGAAAGAATTTGCGTATAAGGCTGTTCGTGATTTTGAAACTTCGATGTTTTAGTGTAGATCATTGAGCATTCGACAACCTAAGCTGCCGAAGAAATAATATAGACCCCATTAACATACCATTAAACTGTACAGTCAACAGTATGTTAACAGTACTGTTTTGCAGGGGGGCTACACCCCACTGTGCCCCCCACACCCCTGCATATTAAATGTTCCAACTCCGAGATTGCACTTAAGTAAGGAAATGGACTAATTTCCTGTTCCTCACTGAACCACGATCCCCCTGCACAATGTCAAACCCAAATGCTAGAATTGCAATACCTGTTCACTGTAGTGTAGTTGATTGATTTGTGTTTGACATTCTGCCGACTTGAAAACTGCAAGTCGACCATATGCCAGTCAACTGATTGAGTTTCCACAAACTAGAACATCAAAAACATAAAAATACAAAAAAAAAAAAAAACAGAAAAATCTATCTTTTTTACATTTTGCAGGGGGTAAGCCCCCCTGCACCCTCCATGTTCAGTTCAATTTCAATTATTGTCTGTATATATATGTATATATATATATATATATATATATACATATATATATATATATATATATATATATATATATATATATATATTTATTTATTTATTGCAGTTGGTTTACCAGGATAGTCCATTGGGCCAGAATGAACCTGTTTTCAATGGAGTCCTGGGGAGAAAAGCTCCAAACAATCAAGATTACAGTACGTTATGAATGATAATTATACAAATGTAAAAAATATGAAATATAATTATACAATTTAAAAAAATAATTCAAGCAAACAATAACAAATAGTGCACAAAAGTTACAAACTAATACAAAGTAGTGATTGAAACTAACAGATGATACAAACTAAAAAAGGAATACTGCAAGTAAATATTTAGAAGTCATTTTGTCCTAGGATTCAAACACTTAAATGAGCAGCATCATATAGTCATGCAAATATCATAATAATATTCATGCAGATATCATAATAATAAGAATGGATGAGTTAGGAGTAATGAAACAGAGAAATGCTGGTGTAATCAGGGGAAGTAATGAAGATGGGAAATGCCAGTGCTAGTTATGTGGGATGGGAGCAAGAGCATTCCCAGAGGGATACTAGATGAGAATGAAGAGAATTTTTTAAAAATAAAACGGTTAGAGCTGATACGAATGGATGGTGGCAGGGAGTTCCAGAGGCGAACCAGACCATAGGATAGAAGATTTTTGCCTGGGGGACGAGTTGGTTTGTACACTTCTAGAAGATTTTGGTTATTAGACCTTAATATTCTACCAGGTAGGTGCATTTTAAAGGCAGTATAAAGGGAGGGACAAAGAGAGGGGATGAAAATCAGTTTGTGTGCAAGAGTTAGTTGAGTATAGGTGAGAAGATTTGGTAGTTCTAGCCATTTTAGTTTTTGGAGAGAGGAGCAATGGTGGGTAGAGGACTTATGGCTGGTGGCAAACTTTGCAATTTTGTTGTAGCAAGAGGAAAGTTGTGTTTTCAGAGAGGACTGCAGATTAGTCAGAAGTGGAGCTCCATAGAGAAGGGAGGGGATAAGAAAGGAAGTAGAGAGAGTAATTTTGGTGGCAGGAGTAAGGTAATGATTTTATCGATAGAGCATACCAAGTTTTTGATGTGTTTTTTTGATATTTAGTTGTAAATGAGAGTTGAATTTGAGCTGGTTGTCAATTTGGACCCCGAGTAATTTGGTCTCTGAGACCAGTTCCAGAGGTGTGTTATTTTGACTAGTAATAGAGAAAGTGTTTATATTGAGGGAGGTGACTTTAGAGGGTGTAAAAACCATTAGTTTGGTTTTAGAGGCATTGAGTGCTAGGTGATTTCGTTTCATCCATTGCTCAGTGGTTGAAAAAGCATCTTGAGTAAGCTTTAGAAGTGTAGGGATAGATGTGGCAGAGCAGATAATAGTTGAATCATCTGCATATTGGATGATGTTTGAGAAAGGGATAGAGTTGCGGAAGTCATTTATGAATATGTTAAAGAGGAGGGGACCCAATATGGAGCCTTGGGGAACTCCGGTTGGGGTATTAAGAAATGAGTTGGGGGCATTTTTCCATTTTACTGCTTGAAATCTATGGGATAGGTAGCTGGAGAACCAATTCAAAGATGAAGGAGATGGGTTAAGTTTTGAGAGTTTAGTTAAAAGCAGGCTGCGTGAGATAGTGTCAAAGGCCTTAGAGAGGTCTAGTAATAGGGTAGAGACAAATAGACCAGAGTCCCGGGCTTTGTTAATAGTTTCAAGGAAGGAGAGGAGGGCTGTCATAGTGCTGTGATTATGTCTGAATCCATGTTGTGTGGGAGTTAGTAAGTGATTATCTAAGAGATGTGGTAGGAGTTGAAGTTGGATACACTTTTCAAGGAGTTTAGAGATGGGAGGCAGGATAGCAATGGGGCGGAAATTAGTAACATTGTTATTGTTGCCCCCTTTATGTAATGGTATGATAAAGGCCTTTTTCTAGATTTGGGGTACTGTACTTTCTTGGATAGAGTGGTTGATTAGAATGCTAATGGGGTAGGCAATTGCTTCAGCTGCTGTGCTAAGAAAGAAAGAGGGGATATTATCAGGAGCATTAGTGCATGGCTTCAGTTTTAGAAGGAGTTTTTTGATGGTAGAAGTGGGTATAGGCTTAAGTGAGAATAGTGGGGAGTGGGAAGAGGGGGTATTAGGGGGTGAAGAAGGTGAGGAAGTGAGAGTAGGAGAAGAGGAAGAGGGTAGAGAGTTAGTGAGCGAGAATGAGGGAGTGGTAGCAGTGCAGAGCAGAGTATTGGTAGGGGAGTGGGGGTGAGTTGGAGCATGTGATATTGTTAGGGAAAGAAGAGGTTAATTTAGAGATGGATTCAATGAAAAAAGAGTTAAATTGTGTGGCTAGGTCAGTATCAGGAGTATTAGAGTCTGGGGTGGGGGTGTCTGGTTTGCTGGGGTTGAGGAGGTTAGAGATACTTTTCCAGAATTTCTGAGGATTTGTTTTGTTATTGTTTTGGAGTATGGAGAAGTAATTTTGTCGATCAGAGATGAAGAGTTTGTTTACTTTATTTCGAAGTGTTTTGTATTCATTATGGTTGAGGGTGGTCCTATTTTTCTGGAAGTGTGTCCAGGCTTTATCTCTATGCCGCATCATTGCTAGTGTGTTATTGGTAAGCCATGGGGCAGTTTTAATTTTTATTCTCTTTGTCCTTAAGGGAGCATGAAAGTCTAGAACTTTTAAGAATGTTGAGTTGAAGTGGGCAACTGCATTGTCTAGAGACAATGTTTTTGGACATTCCCAGTTTATTGCTTTTAGGGAATTCGAAAAGGTTGATGGATTAAAGTTTTTTTGATTCCGGATAGTAATAAAATTATGGGTGTGCTGTAGGAGTAAGGGGAGACGATGAGTGAAAGTGGGTAAGTGGTCACTAAGAGGATCTGGAAGAGTACCACTGTCGGAGAAATAGTGGGGATGAGAGACTAGAATCCAGTCTAGAATACTGCCACTAGACAGTTTTTTTGATGGGCGTGTTATAGAGTTGATTAGCTGTGAAAAATTGTAGAGGTTGATGTTAAGTGGGTTTGTAGGAGACTGAATGGAGGCCCAATTAATATTCATGTCTCCTAAGATTATTTTTTCATTGCTAATGTTGTTGGAGAGCCAGGAGAGGATGTCTTTGAGTGTAGAAATATTGTCCCCTGGGGGGATGTAGAGGGAAGCTATACATATGTGCTTGTGTTTGTTGACTTGAAGTAGTGTTAGGAGTAGTTCAGCATTGTTAAATTGAGGAGTAGGTTTGTTATAAGGAGTAACAGACAAGGAGAATGAGTATAGGAGAGCTACTCCACCCCCTTTTTTGTGGGACCTGTCTTTTCTAATGATAGAATAGTTTGGAGGAATTATTTCAGAATCATTTATATGGGATTTTAACCATGTTTCTGAGATGGATAGGATGTCAGGTTTATTATGTATGAGCCAGGCGTGGAGGTTTGGGATTTTGTTGACTATACTTTGGGAGTTTAAGGAAGTAAGTAGTATGGACTTGTCTGTATTAGTTGAGATGGGGAGGCCTGGGTTAGGATGGATATCACCTGATAATAGACAGGTAACCAGATATAGGATTAGATTAGAGAGGTAATTGGACAGTATAGTGAATAGATTAGGTTCTGTTATGATTATGGAATATTTACTAGTTACATGGGTGTAGAATGTTTGTGAAACGTGATCAGTTTATATGGGAAAAATAGAAGTTTTTTTATGGGAAATAGGTGAGGATAAATTGGGATGTGTGAGTTTGAGGGAGAAGAATTAAGATGGTTAGTTACATGGAAGTGTTGCGAGTTGTATGACTTAATGGGCTGGGTGAGGTAGTAAAGATAGGAAAAATTAAGAAGAAGAGGTAGTAAAAGGGAGATGAGTGAGGGTTTAGGTAGCATGTTGCAATGGGGCTACTTACAAGAAAGATTTATGTGTAGAGGAGCTGGTAAGTTCTTAAATAGTGGAGAGAGAGTGGAGAGTTGTGTAAGGATGGGTATTGAAGTAATAATGGAAGATAATTGTCTAGGTGGGATAGTTTAGAAGAGGTGAGTGAGGGTAAATGTGGGCGGGAAACGGGAAATAGGTGTTCCCAGGTAGCAGGAGACTGATAGGTGTGGAATGGTAGTGGGTGTGGTTATGGGGTAATAAAGGTAGAGGTGTTGGGGGTGGGTGGAATTTGGGGGCAGGTAGGGGAGCGGAGCGGGAAGAACCAAGGAGGGCAGGAGAGGATCGAGAACTTATCAGTGGAGTGTTGATTGCTTAAGGGTAAGTGGAGGGAACCTGGAATTGGTAGGTTAGAGTGGACTATAATGTTTTAGGAGAGAGAGAGAGAGAAAAAGAAAAGTTAAA